>NC_057814.1:56005783-56016831 GCF_018294505.1 Triticum aestivum | reverse complement strand
AACTTCAACACGAGGGGGGGTCGATATACCCCCTCCTCGATAACATTATTTTCCCGTGTATGTATGTCGTCGTTGTCGATATAACCCCCTCCCGATAACTTCAACATGTGGGGGGGTCGATATACCCCCTCCCCAATAACATTATTTTCCCGTGTATGTATGTCGTCGTTGTCGATATATATAACTCCCTCCGAGATAACTTCGACATGATGGACGGTCGATATTTATACCCCCTCTCGACCGTGATAACTTATACCGCGGGAGCACCCCCCGGCCCTCTCGCTCGACCAAAACTCTCGAGGACACCCAAACCCTAGAAAAAAATGATGTCGGTCTCCTACCCCCTCTCGCCGCGCCCCTACCCTTGAAGCGTTGCCTAGGCCACCCCAAACCCGGAATAAGCTAGGTCTACGTTTGCACTAATATATCCACCTGTTGTCATGTTTGTGTAATAATTGCCATGTTGTAATATTTGCAGAAACAATGGAGCACGGACGAGATGAGCAAGCAGAAGAGGTGTTGGGGGACATAATCTTAGCCGGAGGTGATATCTTGTCGTATCTTAACGACAATGATGGTCTGGAAGAACAGGGTGAAGAAGCAGGCTACGGTGATCGAAGAGTGGAGGAGGAAAGACATGATTATGATGGCTCCGGTGACCCAATGCTGGTGCAAGAAGGAGCCCGTGGTGACGGCTCCGGTGACCGAACAGAGTCCGGCCAGGTAAATATATTAGTTAAGCCTGTGCTGACTAGCTAATTGATGCATTCATTGTTTTGGTATGTACACATATTAATTAACACTCATCTTTCTTCTTTTTTCTAGCCCTCCGGATCGAGCACAACTTCGGTAAAGAGACGAGGCCCGAAGAGAAAGTTGCGCTTGGATGAAAGGTTTGAGATCACAGCAATCGCGCGCGACGGCCAACCGATTGAACCCCTCCGGACAAAGGATGCTTTTGCTGCTCAGTGCGGGGTTCTAGTTAGGGACAAGATCCCGATCAGCATCCATCAATGGTATAAGCCTAAGAAGGAAGACCCTGAGGTGTCTTATGTCAATGATATGCAGAAAGATGATCTTTGGACTGAGTTGAAGGCAAATTTCACCCTACCGCCAGAGGAGGATCCGGAGAAGCCAGTTATAGAGCAATTAATCAAGTCTCATGCTCTTAAGAAGATGGCAGACCTATTCAGGAGGTGGAAGAATGAGCTGAAAATGTTTGTCGACAAAGAAGAGACACCAGAATTCGTCGGCCGGTATGAGAAGATCAGAGATCACTGGCCCGCATTTGTGGCCCATAAGACATCGGAAAAGAGTAAGAAGATGTCAGCGACAAACAAGAAGAATGCTGCGAAGAAGAAGCTTCACCATCGCACGGGGTCAGGTGGCTACCTCAAAGCCCGGCCTAAGTGGGCCAAGGCTGAGAGGGATCTGCTTGATAAAGGGACCGAACCAGAGACAATGAACTGGCCAGACCGTTGCCGGACTTGGTTCTTCGGGGCTGGCGGAACCTTGGACCCTGTATCAGGGAGGTGTCGTTGGACGGACGAGCAACTTGCAATACCCGTCAAGAAGCTTAAGCACTATATCGATGCAGCGCAGCAAGGGACGTTCGTTCCAGACAGAGAGAACGACGAGCTCACAATGGCCCTCGGGAATCCTAAGCACCCTGGACGGACACGAGGCACGCCAGGCTCCGTTCCGTGGAAGGCTGGTTTTCCGGACGCGGGCGGTTACAAAACCCAGGAGAGGAGGAAAAAAGTGGAGCAGATCCAAATTCAGAAGCTGCACGAAAGGGTTCAAGCGCTAGAGGAACGAGACGGCAATCGAGATGCCGAAACTGCCCCCGAAGCTACACCGCCATCTCAGCGGAGAAGCAGCGTGGCTTCCACCGAGCAGCTTCAACTGGAGCATGCGGCTCCTGCTAGCTACCCCGTGGATGCTATCACGGAGTCTCAACATTGCCACCTTATGGCGGAATGGCAGAACTTCAAAGTCAAGGCGGTTGTTGGCTCTGTTTTACCTACTGAACCCGGCGCAACCTACCACTACCGGCCGATTCCAGAAGGATATGCTAGGGTGATGGTGGATGAAATAACGGAGGGATTTGAGGACCTCCAGCTTGACCACCCTACCGGTGAAGGGGAGACTCGGCTGGGTTTAGCTCTGAAGACTCCGTGCCTATGGCGGAAGGAGCTCATCAAGCTTCCAAACTGGACGGCTCCGGCGAGTAAGGGCACTCCGCCTCCTCCTCCGCCTCCTCCTCCGGCGAGTGATCAGGGCACTCAGCCTCCTTCTCCGGCACGTGGCGGCACTCCGCCTCCTTCTCCGCCAGCGCCGGCGCGCCAGAGCAGCCAGCCTCCTCCTTCTCCGCCTCGTCAGCAAGGGCGGAAGAGACCCGCCGCCGCTGCGGCTGCTCCGGTGCGTCGTAGTCCTTCTCCTCTGCCTCGTAAGCAAGGAAAGAAGACAGCCGCAGCCGCTCCGTCTGCTCTGCCGGCGTCTAGCAGTACAGCTGCCAGAGGCGGGAGGCAATACAGATTCGGTCCCTCTCTGAAGACTCCAGAGAAGTTACCATACGAGAGGACCGAGGAGGAGAACGCGAAGATCGTGCAAGCCGAAGTGAAGAACTTCTTTGAAGGGGTGAAAGCAAAGAAACATCCACCTCCGGAGGAGAAGGTAGATCCGGTGAAAGCAAAGCGCACTCTGGCTGCCCTGACAAAACCACCAAAGTCTCCGCCGAGAGGCAACTATGAGCGCGTTCTTGCAAAGACATATGCCGAACAGGAGCGGTCGGGAAGTACTGTCAGTGATAAAAGGATGAAAGAACGACGAGCTGGGAAAAAAATTGCCCAGCTCGGCGAACAAGCGAACCAATCGTGCCCCCCGCTCAAGGTGTCAAAAGACATCGTCGCTAATGATCCGAGTATGGTGCCCGGTTATAGCAATCTTGGAGATTACTTGCCCGACGATGTACATTATGAAATCATGGAGGTGGACGAACACAAATACCATTACGGGAAGCCTCTCGTCAAAGATGAAAGATCTCTAAGCACGGTGATGCGAAGACTACATGATTGGTACATGAAAACCTGCAGAGAGTCTGATGGGATGGATACTTTGACGCTGAGAGTTAAACCGGAGCATGACCTCGTTGGAATTGATCTGCTGAGTGTTCCATTTGAGGATTTCTTCCAATTTTACAATCAAAAGGCCCTCGATAAAACAACGATCACTTGCTACTGTCTGTAAGTAGTACTACTTCTGTCATTAAGTCTCTCTATATAGGTCAACTCTTTCATTGCATGTATTTATACTTATCCTCACTATATTATGCAGATTGAAGATAGCCGAATTGAAGAAAAGACAAATCGGTGATATTGGGTTCATTAACACAAATCTCATAGATGCATATACGGTTGAAAAACATCCCAAAGAAGCCGAGGCCAACTTGCTACAATCGTTGGTATTAAATCAAAACAAAGATATAATACTCTTTCCTTACAACTTCAAGTGAGTGTTACTGTCTTGTGCATATTCGGTTTCCCTTATTAGTCCAGGTTATGGTAATGTAATTGATGACTTATGCATGCATGCGCAGCTTCCACTATATTCTCCTAGAGATTAAGCTTGAGCAGGGAGTAGTAACCGTCTTAGACTCGAGACGAAAAGATCCCCAGGACTATGCGAACATGACTCAAATGCTCGAGAAGTAAGTTAAATCGATCATTATCCACCATATCAGCAACTTTGTTCATTTCCTGATATCAAGTAATTGTTTTCTTTGTCTGGCAGGGTTTGGAGAAAATTCACCTCAAAAGCTCCGGGACTGCCGAAGAAGCTGCAATTTAATCACCTGAAAGTAAGTACTATAGTAGCATGTTCCGCGCATCTCCTAGTGATTCAAGCGCTAGTTTCATCAATACCATTTAGCATGCTTGCTTATCAGTTTGATTGACCTCTATTTCTTGTAAAGTGGTTGTGGCAGGAACCCGTGAATAATTACTGTGGATACTACGTTTGCGAGTCCATCCGCTACACGACCTGTGAGCGGGGCTACACTGAAGAACAATATGAAGTGCGTAAGCAATAATATTCATAATTTTATTTTATTTACCATCATTTGTGTTGAGTTTCATTTATTCATATATATATGTATTGACCCCCTTCTTCAAATTAGATGTTTCGGAAGCGGGATGAACTCCTAGCAGAAGATCGTATGCGAGGAATTCAAGAGGAATTGGCGGCATTCTTCCTTGACCACGTGATCGCTGAAAACGGAGAATACTATGTGGACCCTGTGTTCCTACAATTTAATTAGGAGATTGTATTGTAAGAGATAATTATTGTATATATGTAGCCGGTAGTGTCGGATAGATATACCAGAACTTGTTGTTCGACCAATATCTCGGAGAAGGAGAGGTGGTCGATATCACTTCTCTCTGTATGCATATGTTCATGACGATCTTCTGTTTCCTTCATTTGATTACTAGCTAGCGTGTCTACTCCTCTCCGATACGTATATAGTACGTAGCGTACGTCGACCAAGCACGGAGATAAGAGAGGACACTTCTCTCTATTAATTAGCTAGCTAACACAATATATGAAACACCTAAATTAACCCCCCAAAACCCCTAAACCACCCGCTTTTAAAAAAAAACAAAAACCTCAGCTCCTGCCAGCTGCTGACGCGTGGATGCCTATTGGTCCCGGTTGGTGACACCAACCGGGACAAAAGGCCCTGCCTATTGGTCCCGGTTGGTGGCACCAACCGGGACCAAAGGCCCTCCTGCCTGGGCTCCCCGCACCGGCCACGTGGACGGTCTTTAGTCCCGGTTCGTGTAAGAACCGGGACTAAAGGGCTAGGGCATTAGTAACGACCCTTTAGTCCCGATTCCAGAACCGGGACTAAAGGCCCTTATGAACCGGGGTAAAATCCCCTTTTCCTACTAGTGTCATTAGCCGCCGCGGCCTCCAATGCACTTGTCAGCCTAGCCGACGGAGATGCTGTCACCGTATAACTACACAGGTCGGTCATCTGCACCCGTCCCCGGCCACTTCTGGCACGTTCGTGTCATGGGCCGTCGACCTAAACATGCCCCATATTTCAATCCATAGTTCCCGGTTTGAAAAGTAATATATGAAACTTTTTCATAAAATTGTCTATCTTGAATATGTCATTTGCATTCATGTTGCATCCATTAAAATTCCATTAATGCATTATTCGAATGGCATAATTCATAGAATTTTTTCCTAGATACATATGATCCAATATACCATCTTGATAAGAATAATCCCTAGATTCCATTTATGAAACTTTCCTACATGTTTGCATCAACAAAATTGGATTAGTCACCCAAAGAAGTGAACACCGATAAGGAACTGTAGAAAATCCGAAAATCACAAAAATCACTCGAAAGTAGATAGATCCACCGGAAAACTAAACCGACCGGATCCAGGGGACCCGTCGGAAACACAAAATCACATGCCTCCACGGAGATAAACACACCAACGGAACGGAAATAGGGCGGGGAAGTCATTATTCCTAAACTGAGAAGCGCCACCGCCATGCCGTCCCAAACCAAATGTGAAGACACTCTAAAGAACACCTAAGAGAGACTACACCTCCGTAAGTGCTAAGGAGCGCCGAAAGTATGTGCCGTCAAAAATGACCACATTAAAATTGAAATGTTTCTTGAACTACTATATTGTGAGCATGATCACTGACGATGTGTTCTTGTTCGTCTCACGCGCACATTCTCTCTTTTTGCAACAAGAGAAATAATCATTTTAAATTGTTTTGCTTTTTGCGAAAAATCATTATTTTTGTACTCCCTTCGTTTCTTTTTACTTCGCATATAAGATTTTTTTTTTATGTCAAACTACGGAAAGTTTGATCAAATTTATATTAAAAAGTATCAACATTGACAACAGTAAAGTTTTATAGTATGAAAATTAATTCATGATGCATCTAATTATATTGAATTTGTATTGTGAATGTTAATAATTCTTTCCTATAAGTTGGTACTTTACGAAGTTTGATTTCAGACAAATTTTATACGCGGACTAAAATTTCCCTTGGTTACAATCTTAACGGTGTAGCTGACGTGTGGACCACGACAATTGGTTAACGAAATATCTTGCCCCAAATTTTTTATGCTAATTATCTTGGATCTTGCACATAATATGCAGGAAGAGCAATGGGTTCTCCCGCGGGGTTTCCAAGTACAGGGGAGTGGCACGGCACCACCACAACGGGCGGTGGGAGGCCCGGATCGGCCGGGTGTTCGGCAACAAACTTCACAGTCATAACATAGTTACATCATTTGTTCCCAAATTTTTTGGGAACTTTGAGAACAGCTTTAGCATTATGGAAACTCGCCAGGGAGTAAAGTGATGCTTGGTATGACTATTTAGGGGATTTCAGCAATATTTGGAGGCAAAAGGTGCGCCAAGTCAATAGCTTCGGGTTGCAAAAGTGTAACATTTATTTTTATTTGAAGAAAGGTTGGTAGCTCTACTGCTCCCAGCCTGAAATCATACCATATGCAGTCATTAGCATATTCTGGTTTACTTTTATCAGCTGTCACCATTCACGAATCAGTCACTATGTCACTTAGACGCACTCAAACATGTCACTGGTTGGACCCATTTTACACTGTACTAGTAGTACTTACGCTGCTAAATCTCCAAAGAAACATTACTTTACACCAGAAGCCCGCCCTCCATTTCGATCTCAAGTCGGGCCCGCGTTCCCAAATTATGTATGACGCGTCAACAGAGCTTAATCAAAACGAACAGCGGCCAACCCAAGGGCGAGATGCTATCCCGTTTTTGTCTCGCTGTCAGCCGACCTCACCATGCAGCAAGCCAACTTGAACCTACCTTGAGAAAAGAAAAAGAAAAATGATATTTCAGAGAAGAAAAGAACCCATGCTTTAGTAGTATGCCAGTGTGCTGCTAGTCTTCCATATAGTACTAACTAATTGGTTAAGAGCCCTAAGCTTTGAGCCCTCGAAGAAAGATGTACTCGGTTGCTTTCTTATTGTGCTCGTGCAAAGATTTCGGCATTGGGGATGCATGCTGATGACTCTGTGGTACTAGAATAAAGAATATCTGACGAAATTATACTCATGTTAATAGATATACACTATAAATGTCATTTTCTTCATTGGCAACATGATCAATTCTAACTAGTCATACATTCCCCTCTCTCTCAAAGAATAAACGAGTCACACGTTCATATTGAGGCAAGAAAGATCAACCTACGAATTATCGAAATATCTAGAAATGTAGAGCTTAAACGTGAAAAAAGCTTTATTTGGATGGAAACTATGAATTGGGAGTTTAAGGCTCTCTTTGATTGCATTGATTCTCAAAAGGACAGGAATAGAAAAATATATATACAAGATTGGAGTGGCATCTACCGAAAATTTCGGGCCAAATCCTGAAGAAGGCTCAAAGGCGTTGTTTGATGAGTCTGTGTAGTATTAGGTAGTTGATCAGGTAATGCCCACTTGAATTCTATAGGATTAGTAGGAAGTGTTTGATGCCACAGAAAAAACAATTAGGTAGTTGATCGGATAAGGGTTGAATGCCCACTTGAATCGTATAGGATTGGTAGCGAGTGTTTGATGCCACGGAAAAAACAAATAAATTCTAGAAAATAGGTTGGAGTGGATGCTAGATTTCCCTCTGTCCCATAATATAAGAGCATTTTTGACACTAGTGTAGTACACATGATTCCTTAGAAAAAAAATCCTATAAGATTCTGTCCTATAAATCAAATGGTGAACATAGGAAAATCAAAAGGATTCTAACCTTCCAAAAGTCCTATAAGATAACTTTGAATCAAATAAACCCTTGGTTGGGGAAACTTTGGTTTTTTTCTAAATAAAACTTAGTTGGTTAAATTACATCCACTAAAATATATTATATATCTAGTGATTTATCTCATGGGGATATTTAGAGACATTAAAACCGTGTATCCTTCACGTCTCTCACAGACATATCTTTTTGGCCGTCCGATCTCGATATTTAGTGATTTTCTCTTTAGGGATATAACCAGTGCTAATTTTTTTTTTGGCCGTCCGATCTCGATATTTAGTGATATTCTCTTTAGGGATATAACCAGTGATAATTTCTTCTTGGCTGCTGGATCTCGATATCTAGTGATTTCCTCTTCTAGGAACCTGTGATATTGCAAGACAACATCATGGTTTCCTTATATTTGGATATGTAACCGCAAGCAGTCGTTTTTAGAGGTAATCAAATACTTCACTTAAATCCCTAAAGATTCTCCTCATTAGAATAGAATATTTCACCACGGAACCCTAAATTAATTAAGAACACAACAACGGCAAACCGTCCTAGAACAATATACATATATAGATCAATGAGCTAATAAGCCAATATTCGGTACCTAGTTAGCTAGGCGTCCAAGGTACTCACTAGTTACCAGATTGCCTACACCTTTAGCCAGCTCGATGTGCTTTGAAGTTTGCCTATATTCCATAATTAAGACCATAACGCATAGTATGCCCTGTGTATTCTCTATCTTTGTCTTTCTTGATGGAACGGGGATGCACGTATTCTTGCGAGGCAGGTTTCCGTCCTTTTCAGTGGTGTTATTTTCGGCGCGTGCCGCACCAAATTTATCTTTGGAAAACTAACTGTCATCTTCTTGAATACATATTGACAGGAGGTGTAAGAAATTATATCCGGAAATCCCCATTTGTTGACTTGTCCATTGTCATACATGTTTTTTTTAGAAATGGAGGAGGACCCCCGGCCTCTGCATCTAGAGATGCATGCAGCCACTTTATTAATTATTCACATAAGACCTTACAAAGTCATACAACAGTAAGACTAAAGCCACCGTCTAGGCAACATCTGTCGCTACTCCTATCTAGTTGATGTAGGGATGCTGATAGTCTGGACCTAATACCAAACAGACTTCGCAGCCAAACCTAACATCTAAGTCCTGAGGTCCCAACCAGGACGCCTGCCGGATATGGGGCACCCACCAGTCCGGCGCACTCCTCAACCAGGACGCCTGACGGGTATGAGGCCGCCGCAGCCACCTACCACCAATCCATCTTCAGAGTTGTACTGTTGCATCTACAGTGTCAGTTCTCTCTGGCATCGACGCCACCACGACGCCAGACAGCGTCGTCCTCCTGCGCGAGTCCATCCACACGTGCCCGTCGCCGAAACTCCGCAGCGCCATGCCACCGGGATCCGTCTTCGGCCTTGCGGTAGATGAAACACCACTCCTCCTCGTCCCCTCCAGCCAGCTCCTATTCCAAAATGATGCCCTCAGGAGGGAGCACGCCATCGAAGGCGCTGTCATCGTCCGATCCGATAGACCTAGATCTAGGGTTTCCCCCGGAAGATCCCGATCATGTTGACGCAGTTTGCAACGACAATGCCTCAACAGGGGGCGTCGGAGATGCCGTCATTGTCCGCCATGACCGAAGTCGGAAGTAGCGCCACCACGATCTCGCCGCTGACTGGATCCGAGCACACCCTCGCCATGTAGACGTATGGTGTCATCGCAAAGCTGGTTGAGGACCTCCAGCCGCCTCACCCCGGCCCCATCACGCGTCGCCGGCCGGCCATAGCCAAACCACGACGGATCTGGCCGGGACGCCAGATCCGCAACAACCGCCGCCACCCAACACCCGGCCAGGCAAGCCAACGACTCAACCCACCGGCCATTGGCGAAACGGCTGCCGCCGCACGCCAGGGTCGCCGCCCTGACCGCGCCTGCTGAAGATGAAGGCGCCAACAAGAGATCGATCCAGACGACCTGAATCCCTCGCGCGCGACCCCGGTCAGCCACGCAGAACCTCCTGGCCGCGCTGACGAGAGGTTCACCGCCGAATCCACCGCGTCGGCTTCCGCCGCCACACCGCAAGCGGGCCATTCCGTCGAGGGCAACGCGCCGCCGCGAGGAGGAGAGTGCCTTGCCGCTGCCGTCCTCCGAGGCGGGCTTCGCCCGTCGGCCTCCTCCGGCAGCGGCCAGGCCGCGGGCTGCAGATGCGAGGGACGGGGCGGCGGCAGCTAGGGTTCGCTCGTGCCGCCCCCCTGGAGAGCGACGCGAGCGGCTAGATGAGTTTTTCCTGAGCCTTAAAAGTTGTACAAGCGTGCCTATTGTCATACATGTTGGATGATGTTGGAGAGTCGTGGAACACACAGGAAGGTGAGAAGTTATTCAGAAAAGGGGGAAATATTTTAAATCATATAGTTAACTGTTGGAAGGTGTTACCCAGCTGAAATGTGTTAAATTCAAGGGATCCTTTGATGCAGGGAGGCGTGGAGTCAAGTAAGCTCATTTGAACCATGTTTATAGGTTTGGAATATACGAGAATTATGCGGGATCTCTATGAGATCTCACCAATTACTATAAAATTCATGCATTCCAAGCGCGCGTGCTGTGCTAAAACCACACACCATGTGTTGTTCCCGGCTGGATGATTTTATTTTGAATTGATAAAATATTTATTTTTTTCTTGTTTGACAATACAAACAATTGCCACTTGTATGATACAAAATGAAAATTAAAGGAAAGCACACAGCTTCAGCTGGACACACCTATGGGGGATATGGACGCTGAAAAAGCCAGGAAAGTGCTGGGAAGGTCCTGGAGAAAAACATATATTAATTCATCAAGCGCCCACTAATTTAATTACATGGGCAAATGTGTATGCTAAGACAACAATTAGGAATATGTAACCCCGCTCCTTGGTCTTATCATTATATTATGCTGAAAAGGATGGTATTTTTACGCGAGAAGACAGTCATGCAAGTAGTCCCTATCTGTCTTAATGTTACAGCTTGCAATTCTCATCTTCAGATGTTGCAAGGAAAGATTGCGATTTGTCAACATGTTGGGCTTCCATAAAGCTATGTATATGTATATTTTAAGCATAGAGGATCATTCTGGAAATAGCTGGTTCAATTCCATTTGCACACAATGACAAACAACGGACAATAAAAGTAAAGCTAATTAACAACTTCCTTCATTTCCCCTGTAAAAAAACTGTATT
>NC_057814.1:55871699-56005614 GCF_018294505.1 Triticum aestivum | reverse complement strand
AAGTGAGTTGTAGGGGTGCCAATTCCGTTGTAGAGAAAGCAAATTTTTTTTTTGAAAACTACCATCGTTTGATCTCGACGAAATGGTTGCGGGTGTGTTTGCTGAGAGAAAGCAATTTATATATGTTACTTTTTTACTTGTTATCACTCTGTATGCATATAGAAATGCTATTAAGCATTTATGATGCAGAATAAGTTATTTTGCACCCAGGATTTCTTTGCGTTGTTATATTGACCCAAAAATTATACAAATAGTTAGGCTCATGTTGACTCATAACACAACAACCAGCATAAGAAATACAAGACATGAGTCACGTCGACATAAAATCACAAAAATTGTCAATATATATTTTTATTTATTATTTTTACATTTGCAATTTTACATCAGGTAAACAAAAAACTTATGCCCATTATATACTTTTGTATGTTGTTATTGACTTTCTACATGGCATTTTATAGAGGTGTAGAATATTATTGTTTTTATGCAGCGTCTGGACGATCTAGTCATACTTTGTTTCGCTCCTAAAATGTCAATTATATCAAAAATAAATTTATTTATTTTTGGCACTGGTGGCAACTTATTGCATGTATGACTCTTCTGCTATTAATGAAACATAAAATTATGCTTTAAACAGATATTGGTTGCAGTTTGATTGTTTTGCCAGTTTTTAAGTTTTTCTTTTTGGCGCTTTGAACCAGGATAACATTGATGTTTATCCTGACTAGCTTTGGCGCCATCTATAACTGACCACGCGGTGTGTTAGCATTCTGTTTGTTTATGTGGAAACATCATGTGTGATGTAAGCTTGTGATAAGATGCATTTGAAGTGTCTTCCCCCCACACAAGAAGAGACGATGCATTTGATGTCCTTATTTAAACCATCCCCTGAATTTAAATTAGGTTTGCAAGACAACACCTACAATACAAAACTTGTAAACACCTGCTTCATCTAACCACCTTGTTTGGAGAGAGACCACTCACATGTCGAACGGCATAGAATCCTCTTCGGTGCCACGTCGGCGACATGTGGGCCAGTCTTTCCAGCTGGAGATGAAACTTCAAATCTTGTCCAAACTAGAATTTTGTTTCTTCAGTTTGGTTTAGATTTATTGATACCAGCATCAATTACATGCTTTGAAGAAACTTCATCAAAATTGAGTTCCAACTAAAACAACATCAGAAAGAGAAATCTATTCCCCGGATGCTCATCCTGGAAAGAAACTACCAATTGACTATTAGCTAGGTGTGTACGCAACTATGCATATCTTAAGAGGGAGACTAATTTAAAACCATTTTTGCTGGCCAGTAAGGGCAGGCCACATCCGCCGTGTGCTAGCTATACGGTAACCCACCAATGCATGGCGGCCAGAAAAGCTGTCAAAACCGTATCCAGCACAAGGGACAAAGCCCTTGGCACCGGGAACATCGACGCCTCATGTCCTTCTCAGCCCCATAGATGGAAACAAGGATGGACTCCACCACCACCATCCGCGCACCTACTGCATACGGACACCGGCCCGTGCGTGCGCGCGGGTATAAACTTGCACGCGCCCAACGGGGTTAGCTCCCGACGCCATTCTTGGTGAGATCCAAGCTAGGTTGAGAAGAGAAAAGTGCACACACGGGTTGACGTACGGCCATGGAGGCGTATGGGATGGTGAAGGACGAGCTGATCAATGGCATCGTCGCGGCGGGAGGAGGCGGAGGAGGGGTGCGGTACTGCGAGGCCGCGCCGCGGGCGGCGCCGGTGATCGACGACGGCGTGAAGATCAGCGTGAAGAGGAGGAAGAGGGAGCCTCCGGCGGGGTCCGGGTTGTCGGGGGTGACGGGCAACGGTAAAGACGGCGCCGGCGACAAGGCGGCCGGCGGCAATGCGGCGGCGAAGAGGAGCTCCAGGTTCAGAGGTGTAAGCAGGTACGTCCTTCGACACGTACCCATGTATAACGTTTTTTGCTTGCTTAGACACGTACCCATGTATATCGTTTTTTGCTTGCTTACGTATATGGTATATACATGTATTCTTGTGGGTTAAGCTTTTGCGTATTGTCTGGTCACAGCAAGGCCTACATGTAGCTTTGGAACCATGCAAAAGAAATATAGCTTCGGAATACAAAGATACTATACGTACATATATATATATATATGTCCAAGTATACATGTACGTGTAGCGTATACCAGATAGCGTACTGAGAATCAATACGGCTTATCTTTTTGCAGGCATCGTTGGACGGGCAGGTTCGAGGCACACCTGTGGGACAAGGGGACGTGGAACCCGACGCAAAAGAAGAAAGGAAAGCAAGGTATGTACTAATACATACGTGACGCCCACTTATAATACGTTTCATGTGGATATGTACGTACAGCTGTGTATGTATATACGATTTACATACATGTATGTTCATCTTGTATACCACATCTTTATCGGAGAAAATCTTATGGGCCGCATATCTGTATGTACATCATCGCGCAGTCTACCTTGGGGCGTATAACGAGGAAGAGGCGGCGGCGAGAGCATACGATCTGGCAGCGCTCAAATACTGGGGACCCACCACCTATACTAACTTCCCAGTACGTATTTTTGTACTCAGGATATGTTTTTGCTTCCTTTTCCATATGTATATGTAGATCGGCAAGATTGTATTACTGACTTGCTACTGTTGCTGTGGTTGTGCATGCAAACAGGTCGTTGACTACGAGAAGGAGCTCAAGGTGATGCAGGGTGTATCCAGGGAAGAATACCTAGCGTCAATAAGAAGGTTCGGCAAATATATATTTTTCTTCACAAACTATATATAATGAAATGGATGGTATTTTCGTTAATTAGACCCTAGTTTTTTGTAAGTTTCTTTTCGAAAAACACAAAGAACTTTGAGTCCCAATAAGTTGTTGATAGAAAAAAAATATGTCTTTTCAGAGAAAAAAGATTTATGTATAATCTTACTTTTTGCGGATACCTAGCATGGTTGTGTGTTGAGTTGAGCCTTATCTCATCCATAATTGTATGATGATATAGTATAGTTGCATGTTGAGATAAATAAGTTAGTGGGATCACTCTCTTAGGTACAATAGGGTTAGTTAGATCGTCCTTTGGAAGTTTCTTTTGAAAAACATAGAAAACATTGAGGCTTGATACGTTGTTGATAGGAAAACAAGATTTATGCTGAAAAAATATATTTATGCAGAATCCCTAACAATCAAAGGAATCAAATTTCCCTTGCTTAAAATCTTATCTGTCTAGCTGACCGGTGGACCACAACTAAACTATGGAACAAAACATGCAAAAATCTCGTTTGGTACAGGATGCAAAAAAAATCCCTAAAAGGTCATCCAAAAAAAATAATGCTAATTATCTTAGATCTTGCACATATGCAGGAAGAGCAATGGGTTCTCTCGCGGCGTTTCCAAGTACAGGGGCGTGGCGCGGCACCACCACAACGGGCGGTGGGAGGCCCGGATCGGCCGGGTGTTCGGCAACAAGTACCTCTACCTCGGCACCTACAGCACCCAGGAGGAGGCGGCGCGCGCCTACGACATCGCCGCCATCGAGTACCGCGGCATCAACGCCGTCACCAACTTCGACCTCAGCACCTACATCCGCTGGCTCAAGCCCGGGGCCGCCCCCGCCGAGGCCATGAGCGGCCTGAGCGGCGCGCCGTCCCCGTCGTCCACCACCACCGCCACCACGCTGGTCACGCCGAGGGACATGGGCGGCCTCCGCCTCCTCCCGCCCTCGCGGAACTCGCTTTCTCTGCTCGGCGACGTGGGCTCGATGGTGTTCGGCGGCGGCCCGTCGCCGTCCCCGTCCCCGTCCTCCACCACCACCGCGCTCAGCCTGCTGCTGCGGTCGTCCGTGTTCCAGGAGCTCGTCGCACAGCAGCACCAGCCGTCCGCGGACGTCGACGCCGACCACGCGGCGGTGCCTGCGCTGGAGAACGAGCCCGGGGAGGCGCTGTACGGCTCCGGCGGCGGCGAGGCCGGCGAGGACGCGGCGTTCTCGTGCTCCATGTACGAGCTCGACGACAGCTTCGCGCGCATCGAGGAATCCCTCTGGGACTGCTTGGAAACCTGTGATCCAGCCATACCAATCTAGTCACCCAGTTCGATCGCCTGCGCAATAAGGAGCGTGGCTATAGCTAGGAACTTGTGAGGGGGTAGGGCAAGTTCCTCGAGATAGCCATGGCCATGGCACATGCATTATGCATGCTACGTAATGACGTGGCCAGTTGAACTGCTAGCTAGAGAGAGGTAGGAGGAGACGTGTGCCTGGTTTGTTTGACCCGTGCTGCTGTGTGGATTTGATTCGGTCGTCGTGAGTGTGACTTGGTATAGCTAATCAAGCTAGTGTCAAAATGTTCAGGGGAATACCAAAGACCGAGTTTTTTTAACACTAGAAGAAGGGCCCGACGGTGTGGCAGTACAACAAGGACCCTAAAGAAACTGAAAATACAAATAAGAGTCCCTGCATCTTATGAAAAGGACCCAAGCAGAAAACTGAAAACGCTTTGGCACAACACTGCCTCCCTTCTAGCATCATGGCTGGGAGGAACAAGGATGGCCGCTCTTCGCCCAGAGGAATCGATGGATTGTATGAGGAGATCAGTGTCGTAGACAGTGGCGGAGCTAGGCAAGATATGTTGGGGGCGAATAAGAAATATAGATGGGGGGCGGGGGGGGGGGGGGGGGGGGGGGGGGGGGGGGGAGGGGTATATTTTTCTCTAATCTGATGACCCTAAAAAAACCCTTCACAATTTTTACCGAGGGTGGGGGGGGGGGGGGGGGGGGGGGGGGGGGGGGTGGCCCTTGCAGCCCCAGCCGTAGCTCTTCCAGTGATCGTAGATCCTGCAGAGCCACAATCGGATGAGCTCGGCATCCTCATCACCAGCTTCCAATGAGACGTCGGAAGCACTTTCCCAGATGTGAGGATGATGCGACCAATGCCGGAAGCTCAGATCAGACGAGCCCGGTACGAGAGAGGAGGACGAGGCGAGACCTATCAACCATTCTCTCACCATCACCATGATGGCAAGAAATAGAGGAAGAAACCACCGCAGCTCCTAGATCCTGGGCAGACTTGAGCTTATTGGGAGGGATACTGCCAGATCCTTTGTCCACCAATCCTCTCCACCTTCGAGGCGAGGTAGTCAATGACGAAGAACAAAATCAATCACTGGGGACACAAGGAGTTAACGTGGAAAACCCCTCCAACACGAAGGAAAAAAAACACAGGTCCCAACCAGCAAATCTTCACATGTCGGCGGAGGATAGAAACGGCAGGGATTTACAACTGGTCAACCTATCATGTGCGGTAGCTTATAAGATGTATATAACTTTGCTACGCTCGTTAGAATTAGCCTTTATACTTGTGCGTGCGTGCGTGTGTGAGTGTGTGTGTGTGTGTGTGTGTGTGTGTGTGTGTGTGTGTGTGTGTGTGTGTGTGTGTGTGTGTGTGTGTGTGCGTGTGCGTGTGTGTGTGTGTGAGAGAGAGAGAGAGAGAGGGAGAGAGAGAGAGAGAGAGAGAGAGGAGAGAGAGAGAGAGAGAGAGAGAGAAGTTATATAGGTGGGAGTATGTCCTGGTAAAATTTCACAAATTATGGACCAATATAAAACATAGTTGCTTCACAATCTAAAAATATGACCAGAAGCAAAGATTGGATAGTGTGCTCACCATGAGCATGCAATCTTGAATATTTTTACATATCAAAGGTCCATATGGTCCAAAGGAATTATGAGAATTTTGTGGGAATTTTGGGAATGACATAAATATAGATTGCTTCACAACCTAGGGCAAACAAGGTTATTCCTTTAATAGAAAATGAAATATTTACAAGAAATAAATATTGGGGTTGGGCTAAGATGGAAATGTACTGGTCTTGGGAAAGATTTCAAAGTGATAAATCACTTGGGAGAGGAATGAGAGATGATCTACCCAGGTTTCAAGATCACCGAGCCACACAAACAGAAATCCAAATCAAAATTCAAGGAAACCCTAAAGAAAAAGAAAGGGCCAAAAATCACGGTGTCACAGATGGGCTCGCCTATTGCACATGGTTTACTTTAACATGTGTGATAGACCCTCCTATCACAGTCCATCGCAAGCTGCCAGTTTGCTGCGTGTGCCATGAGACAAACTACACTAATGCCATTTTCATGTGCCATGAGACAAACTACACTAATGCCATTTCCATGAACCCACACCAAAGCGGCATTGTACAATATCACCGATTGGATGAAGAACATATAGCCCGACGTAAGTTAACTAGACACGGGAGAATCAACCTCTGGTTGGATGGTTATGAGGGAAATAGTACCTTCAACTCAGCAGATATCAAACGCCATGTTTGGCGCCTCGGTTTCTCATTGACGGGATATCCTTTGAGAGCGAGGTGCATGTGGTGACTTTGTCAATCTCAAGACCGTTGCCTCATTCGCTCAAAGATACTCATAGGGTAAGGTATGCGTGTGTTTGTTCATAAGGATGTGTGTGCGTGCATGCGTGCGTGCGTGCGTGCGTGCGTGCGTGCGTGTGTGTGTGTGTGTGTGTGTGTGGACACCATCAGACTCTGCTCACAAGCTCCAGCGGCATATATCCTGACAGCATGACGTCACAACACATCATGAAACCAAATCTAATGAAGTCTACCACTACCCTAATATACATAAGGAAGAACCAGGCACCTCTCTTCCGCCATCGCCATCCCGCAATACCGACAGACGAGACATCGGATTGGGCAAGGCAGAGTTGGGCAACTCTAAAAAGGAGCGTGGTGGAGAATATGAGAAGGGGACCGGGTTGTTGGTGTCCTCCTTTCCACGGGCTGGTTTTTAATATGTACTTAGTACTAAATACCTAACATGGCTAACATGTTAATACTATTTATCGAGATTATGACAATGTTTAGACCAAAAAATATTTCAAAGGCGGGTCTAGGGGATGGCGGGTCTCCGAGCTTACTATTGACACACTAAAATCAGCATATACCCATATACGTATGAAATAGATGGTGTGAGGAACCCGCAAACCTATTTTGAAAATATATATACATTACTTTCAAACCGAGTATCCAAATCAAAATTGATGTTCATCTTTGCACCCTCACGACGAGATCTTCGAAATTACATCACACGTCGTATATTTGATAAATATTTTTGAAAAGCAGCTTAGTATCACGAACAAGTTTTAGTTCAAACAGGGGTTTCTAACACAAACATTTATTTATGGAGGGATTATTAATAAGTTGGGATTGGATTTGAGTAAAACTAGATTTCAAATGGACATGTTCTCATAATGTAATTGAAAACCAACTTATATGTCCTAGAACTCCAATCTTCCATGCTCATTCCCTTGGTGCCTCCTCTCCATCTCTTTTCTGGGCTAGGGAAGGAAATGGGAGAGGGACTTAGTGGTGGGCGTTCGAGTTAACTTGAAATATCGGGTTGGGTTATTCAGGTTATTGACGAGCACTAGTAGAAAAAGGGCCATTTGTCCTGGTTCGTAAGGGCCTTCTGTCCCGGTTTTGGAACCGGGACTAAAAGGTCGTTACTAATGCCCTTGGCCTTTAGTCCCGGTTCTTACACGAACCGGGACAGATGGGCCTCCACGTGGCCGCTGCGGCCAGCCCAGGCAGGGGGGCCTTTGGTCCCGGTTGGTGACACCAACCGGGACCAAAAGGCATCCACGCGTCAGCAGCTGGCTGGAGCTGAGGTTTTTTTAAGGGGCTGGTTTAGGGGTTTTGGGGGTTAATTTAGGTTGTTATTAGCTAGCTAATAGAGAGAAGTGTCCTCTCTTATATCTCTGTACTTGGTTTAACAACGCTACTGCTATGCCTAAACATGGCTTAGATTGAAGTGAAGGCAACATGTGGTGCATGTCGAAAGTAATACTAATCGTAACTTTGATCAAGTTTGGATTGTACTACTTTCGACATGCAGCACATGCATGTTGCCTTCACTTCAATCCAATCCATGTTCATTTCACCCGCTGATATATAATAACTCTTCATGCTCGCATCATGCATCATCATATATAATAACAAGTCCTACTAATCATCATCATACAACTTCTACTCGTTATTAATAACAAGTCATACGATCATCATCCTCATAGTCATCGAACCAACCCTACTTAATTGTTCTTAGCACATGATCATCAGTATTAGGTAGGACCTAAATACCCTCTTTAAGGTAAAATAGCATAAAACAATATAGACCCTGACTCTCCATTATGGAGAATGGAGATCATCCTGTCTCCAATTTTTGCGCTTCGCTTCCTTTTGCTTCCAAGAACCTCCTTACGACTGTCCATACATTTTTTCCATTTTTTGATTAGCATGTCTCCACTTCTTTGAGAAATCCGGTATGGACAGTTGAGATTCGTAGGATGACCTGGATATATGTTCAAAACACGAAGGCTGCCATTCTGATACATCAAATGAGGCACACAATCCTCTGGGATTCTCTGTTAAAAACATAGTAATAACTTCATAGTTAGCAATGATGTACTAGTTTTAGAAGTATGCAAAAGATGCACGGATGTCGTAATAGTAAAAATCTTACCAGGGTATCTTCATGGTAGTTACCGTAGTTCAACACGTGCACTAGTGGCACATATTGACCATAATGTTGAGGAGTTTGATTGTAGATATTGTAATTCTCAATATTAGTACAAAATCTGACCAGATGATTTTTCTCCTGATAAGTTAATTCGGAGCCATCGGTGTAGTGGGTTTTGTCTACCATGTTCCGCACATTGTTTGAACAATCAAAATAAGCTGTCAATGGAAATAAGTTGTCAACTATTTTGAAATAAACAATATAAATTAGCTAATAACTATGTTTGAGAAACTCACATAGCGGTAGAATTGGAGGCGTATCAACAAGGACCCAAATGTCCATATTCTTGCTCGATTTCAGGATCACCAAGATCCATGGTGACAAGCATACCCTCATCAAAACCATACATCTTGCAAAGTGCTTCCCATTTTTTACAACCAAAATGGGTTACGCTCTCAGAATTGTACAACTTTACTTCAAAATCCACACCATGATGGGTCCTTAGGTGAATTTTCTTTGTTTCGAAACTTTCATGGTCTTCAAAACCCATCCTCTCCAAGACATAGCGTCTTGCATGGCATGGGATAAGCTAGTCGAATTGTAAAAGATGAAAATTACACGTTGAAATATTTGAAGTCGTGCTTAATTACGAAAAAATAACACTTGTCGTCGCTGCGTACCGTTTCAACATCGAAGGTCTCCTTCAGCTTAATGTTGAAGCACCGATCTTCGTCCAGGTGAGGCCTGTCGCACAGACATCGGTCGTCGTGGCACCAGTCGCACTACCCCGGGAGACTTTCGTCGTCCGAGTACGACATTTCCTATGTTCAAAATTCAAATATTAAACATCTACAATTAAATATATGTACTAAAAAACCTAAGTTAGATCATTATTATTCATCACGGGTTGACTATCGGTCTGTCGAGTCTTTTCTTGAAAACTCTCAGCTCACGTGGTGTATACTTCGACCGTTGGTGATGGTCGCTCCTCCTTTCATCCCCGAGTGCATTACACCAAAATGTCTAGCACACGGGAATGAAGGAGAAGCGACCCCCATGACAACAGTCGGGATTCTTCGTCCTCTCTTATATATATATGGTGGAACTCTCCCTCACTGATTCCTCTCTGACATTTGCGACCGTCGGTGATGGTAGCTCCTCCTTTCGTTCCCGAGTGCATTGCACCAAATTGTCTAGCACACGGGAACGAAGGAGAAGCTACCCCCACGACAACAGTCGGGATTCTTCATCCTCTCATATATGGTGGAGACTCAACAGACTTAAAGTCAACCCGAAATATCGTTTAATTATCTTTCTAAAACCGGTTCGTGGCTGGTCTCACCTCGAGGACGGAGGGGGTCGGTGACGGGGACGATGGCGGGGATGATGGAGCGGGGCTCCTACATTTCTGCGAAAACAAAAACCCTATAAGCTATCAACTAATCATATGCATACGCCTTGCATAGTGCTCTCCAATTTTAGCATTCAAAGTAGGATTAGTTTTCCAATTTGAGCATTCAATAAGCAAAATCAAATCACAAAATAAAGCAGTATTCAAAGGATGCATTCAATTATAAGCAAAACTACATCATCTCCATGCGTCCGTACATCGTCGAATATTATCACTAATACACCTCGAATACATATAGTACAGCTAGAACCGTAGCGTCCGACGGGTATCGGCGTGGGCGGTGGACACCCAAAGAGAAGGAACCATCACAGGATCATAGCTCCAGTGAGATCCCTGAATAACCTGGCAGGTATTGTCGAACCTGCCCTCCAACGCAACCATGTAGCGACGGACGTGCTCGTCCTCCTCGCTGACACGGTGACGTACCACCTCCGCGGTGTCCGGAAGCCTCGGCACCGTCACTGGCCCACGCGACCGGCACCAAACAAGGATCGGGTCAACGACGGGCTGGCTCCTCACCAACCTACGCCCCCCGGAAGGTAGCACCTCCCAAAACCAGTCCGGCGGAGCCCGGTCCCGAACATGGCCCCTCTGATCAAGACGGCCTCCTCCGCCGAGTCGACGACGAGGATGCGGGATTGGCATCGTCGACGTCGATGCGGGAATAGTTGCTTTAACTAAAAAATAAACTAGTTCTATTAATTTTCTTGCTAAAAATAAACTACTTCTATAGTAAAATATGTTGGGGAACGTAGTAATTTCAAAATTTTCCTACGCACACGCAAGATCATGGTGATGCATAGCAACGAGAGGGGAGAGTGTTGTCTACGTACCCTCGTAGACCGTAAGCGGAAGCGTTTATCAACGCGGTTGATGTAGTCGTACACCTTCACGATCCGTCCCGATCAAGTACCGAACGTACGGCACCTCCGCGTTCAGCACACGTTCAGCTCGATGACGTCCTCGCCTTCTCGATCCATCAAGAGGGGTGAAGTAGTAGATGAGTTCCGGCAGCACGACGGCTTTGTGACGGTGTTGGTGAAGAACAATCTCCGCAGGGCTTCGCCTAAGCACTACGAAAACTATGACGGAGGATAAACTAGAGAGGACGGGGTAGCCGGCACACGGCTTGGTGTTTCTTGATCTGTCTTGGGTGCTAGCCCTACCCCTCTATTTATATGTTGAGCCTTGGGGTCGAAACTTGGAGTAAAAGCCTCCACAAAGTCGGTTTCACCCGAAAGGCAAGAGTCCTTCTCGGACTCCAGGGCCAGACGCCAGGGTTCCCGGCGTCTGGACCCAGACGCCAGGGACCCTGGCGTCTGGTCCCTGGACTCCGCAAAACATCCTTTTGCACTTTCCAAAAACCTCGTGGGCTTTCCCCTTTGGCCCAGATAAAGTGTTCTCGTGCCCAAACATTTCGGGAAACATCTAGAACCCCTTCCGATGGATTCCGGAACCCTTCCGGAGACCAAACACTACTATCCACATATCAATCTTTACTTCCGGACCATTCCGGAGTTCCTCGTCATATCCGTGATCTCATCCGAAACTCCGAACAACATTCGGTCACCAACATACATAACTCATAGTACTATATCGTCAACGAACGTTAAGCGTGCGGACCCTACGGGTTCGAGAACTATGTAGACATGACCGAGACACCTCTCTGGTCAATAACCAATAGCGGAACCTGGATGCCCATATTGACTCCTACATATTCTACGAAGATCTTTATCGGTCAGACCGCATATCAACATACGTTGTTCCCTTTGTCATCGGTATGTTACTTGCCCAAGATTCGATCGTCGGTATCTCAATACCTAGATCAATCTCGTTACCGGCAAGTCTCTTTACTCGTTCCGTAATACATCATCCCGGAACTAACTCATTAGTACAATGCTTGCAAGGCTTATAGGGATGTGCATTACCGAGTGGGCCCAGAGATACCTCTCCGACAATCGGAGTGACAAATCCTAATCTCGAAATATGCCAACCCAACAAGTACCTTCGGAGACACCTGTAGTGCACCTTTATAATCACCCAGTCACGTTGTGACGTTTGGTAGCACAAAAAGTGTTCCTCCGGTAAACGGGAGTTGCATAATCTCATAGTCATAGGAACATGTATAAGTCATGAAGAAAGCAATAGCAGAATACTAAACGATCAAGTGCTAAGCTAACGAAATGGGTCAAGTCAATCACATCATTCTCCTAATGATGTGATCCCGTTAATCAAATGACAACTCATGTCTATGGCTAGGAAACATAACCATCTTTGATCAACGAGCTAGTCAAGTAGAGGCATACTAGTGACACTCTGTTTGTCTATGTATTCACACAAGTATTATGTTTCCGGTTAATACAATTCTAGCATGAATAATAAACAATTACCATGATATAAGGAAATAAATAATAACTTTATTATTGCCTCTAGGGCATATTTCCTTCTGTCTCCCACTTGCACTAGAGTCAATAATCTAGTTCACATCGACATGTGATTTAACACCAATAGTTCACATCACCATGTGATTAACACCCATAGTTCACATCGTCATGTGACCAACATCCAAAGGGTTTACTAGAGTCAATAATCTAGTTCACATCGCTATGTGATTAACACCCAAAGAGTACTAAGGTGTGATCATGTTTTGCTTGTGAGAGAAGTTTAGTCAACGGGTCTGCCACATTCAGATCCCTATGTATTTTGCAAATTTCTATGTCAACAATGCTCTGCACGGAGCTACTCTAGCTAATTGCTCCCACTTTCAATATGTATCCAGATTGAGACTTAGAGTCATCTGGATCAGTGTCAAAACTTGCATCGACGTAACCCTTTACGACAAACCTTTTGTCACCTCCATAATTGAGAAACATGTCCTTATTCCACTAAGGATAATTTTTGACCGCTGTTCAGTGATCTACTCCTAGATCACTATTGTACTCCCTTGCTAAACTCGGTGTAGGGTATACAATAGATCTGGTACACAGCATGGCATACTTTATATAACCTATGGCTGAGGCATAGGGAATGACTTTCATTCTCTTTCTATCTTCTGCAGTGGTCAGGCTTTGAGTCTTACTCAACTTCACACCTTGTAACACAGGCAAGAACTCTTTCTTTGACTGTTCCATTTTGAACTACTTCAAAATCTTGTCATGGTATGTACTCATTGAAAAACCTTATCAAGCGTCTTGATCTATCTCTATAGATCTTGATGCTCAATACGTAAGCAGCTTCACCGAGGTCTTTCTTTGAAAAACTCCTTTCAAATACTCCTTTATGCTTTCCAGAAAATTCTACATTATTTCTGATCAACAATATGTCATTCACATATACTTATCAGAAATGTTGTAGTGCTCCCACTCACTTTCTTGTAAATACAGGCTTCATCGTAAGTCTGTATAAAACTATATATTTTGATCAACTCATCAAAGCGTATATTCCAACTCCGAGATGCTTGCACCAGTCCATAGATGGATTGCTGGAGTTTGCACACTTTGTTAGCATCCTTTGGATCGATAAAACCTTCAGGTTGCATAATATACAACTCTTCTTCTAGAAATCCATTCAGGAATGCAGTCTTTACATCCATTTGCCAAATTTCATAATCATAAAATGCGGCAATTGCTAACATGATTCGGACGGACTTAAGCATCGCTACAGATGAGAAAGTCTCATCGTAGTCAACTCGTTGAACTTTGTCAAAAACCTTTTTCGACAAGTCCAGCTTTGTAGATAGTAACACTACCATTAGTGTCCGTCTTCCTCTTGAAGATCCATTTATTTTCTATGGCTTGCCGATCATCGGGCAAGTCAACCAAAGTCCACACTTTGTTCATACATGGATCCCATCTCATATTTCATGGCCTCAAGCCATTTTGCGGAATCTGGGCTCATCATCCCTTCCTCATAGTTCGTAGGTTCGTCATGGTCAAGTAACATGACCTCCAGAATAGGATTACCGTACCACTCTGGTGCGGATCTCACTCTGGTTGACCTATAAGGTTCGGTAGTAACTTGATCTGAAGTTTCATGATCATCATCATTAGCTTCCTCACTAATTGGTGTAGAGATCACTAGAACTGATTTCTGTGATGAACTACTTTCCAATTCATGAGAAGGTACAATTACCTCATCAAGTTCTACATTCCTCCCACTCACTTCTTTGAGAGAAAATTCCTTCTCCAGAAAGGATCCATTCTTAGCAACGAATGTCTTGCCTTCGGATCTGTGATAGAAGGTGTACCTAACTGTCTCCTTTGGGTATCCTATGAAGACACATTTCTCTGATTTGGGTTTGAGCTTATCAGGATGAAACTTTTTCACATAAGCATCGCAACCCCAAACTTTAAGAAACGACAACTTGGGTTTCTTGCCAAACCATAGTTCATAAGGTGTCGTCTCAACGGATTTAGATGGTGCCCTATTTAACGTGAATGCAGTTGTCTCTAATGCATAACCCCAAAACGATAGTGGTAAATCGGTAAGAGACATCATAGATTGCACCTTATCTAATAAAGTACGGTTATGACGTTCGGACACACCATTATGCTGTGGTGTTCCAGGTGGCATGAGTTTGTGAAACTATTCCACATTGTTTTAATCGAAGGCCAAACTCGTAACTCAAATATTTGCCTCTACGATCAGATCGTAGAAACTTTATTTTCTTGTTACGATGATTCTCTACTTCACTCTGAAAATCCTTGAACTTTTCAAGTGTTTCAGACTTTGTGTTTCATCAAATAGATATACCCATATCTGCTCAAATCATCTGTGAAGGTCAGAAAATAACGATACCCGCCGCGAGCCTCAACACTAATTGGACCGCATACATCACTATGCATTATTTCCAATAAGTCAGTTGCTCACTCCATTGTTCCGGAGAACGGAGTTTTAGTCATCTTGCCCATAAGGCATGGTACGCAAGCATCAAGTGATTCATAATCAAGTGATTTCGAAATCCCATCAGCATGGAGTTTCTTCATGCGTTTTACACCAATATGGCCTAAACGGCAGTGCCACATAAGTTGCACTATCATTATTAACTTCGCATCTTTTGGCTTCAATATTATGAATATGTGTATCACTACGATCGAGATCCAACAAACCATTTTCATTGGGTGTATGACCATAGAAGGTTTTATTCATGTAAATAGAACAACAATTATTCTAACTTAAATTAATAACCGTATTGCAATAAACATGATCAAATCATATTCATGCTCAACGGAAACACCAAATAACACTTATTTAGGTTCAACACTAATCCCGAAAGTATAGGGAGTGTGCGATGATGATCATATCAATTCTTGGAACTACTTCCAACACACATTGTCACTTCACCCTTAACTAGTCTCTGTTCATTCTGCAACTCCCGTTTCAAGTTACTACTCTTAGCAACTGAACTAGTATCAAATACCGAGGGGTTGCTATAAACACTAGTAAAGTACACATCAATAACATATATATCAAATATACTTTTGTTCACTTTGCCATCCTTCTTATCCGCCAAATACTTGGGGCAGTTCCGCTTCCAGTGACCATTTCCTCTAAAGTAGAAGCACTTAGTCTCAGGCTTAGGTCTTGACTTGGGCTTCTTCTCATGAGCAGCAACTTGCTTGCCTTTCTTCTTGAAGTTCCCCTTCTTCCCTTTGCCCTTTTCTTGAAACTAGTGGTCTTGTCAACCATCAACACTTGATGCTTTTCTTGATTTCTACCTTCGTCGATTACAACATCACGAAGAGCTTGGGAATCGTTTCCGTTATCCCTTGCATATTATAGTTTATCACGAAGTTCTAGTAACTTAGTGATAGTGACTAGAGAACTTTGTCAATTACTATCTTATCTGGAAGATTAACTCCCACTTGATTCAAGCAATTGTAGTACCCAGACAATCTGAGAACATGCTCACTAGCTGAGCAATTCTCCTCCATCTTGTAGGCAAAGTACTTGTCAAAGGTCTCATACCTTTCGACATGGGCATGAGTCTGAAATACTAATTTCAACTCTTGAACATCTTATATGTTCCGTGGCGTTTCAAAAACGTCTTTGAAGCCCCAAATCTAAGCCATAAAGCATGGTGCACTAAACTATCAAGTAGTCATCATATTGAGTTTGCCAAACGTTCATAATGTCTGCATTTGCTCCCGCAATCGGTTTGTCACCTAGCGGTGCATCAAGGACATAATTCTTCTGTTCAGCAATGAGGATAATCCTCAGATCACGGATCCAATCCGCATCATTGCTACTAACATCTTTCAACATAGTTTTTCTCTAGGAACGTATCAAAATAAACATAGGGAAGCAACAACGCGAGCTATTGATCTACAACAAAATATGCAAAATACTATCAGGACTAAGTTCATGATAAATTAAAGTTCAATTAATCATATTACTTAAGAACTCCCACTTAGATAGACATCCCTCTAGTCATCAAAATGATCACGTGATCCAAATCAACTAAACCATGTCTGATCATCACGTGAGATGGAGTAGTTTTCAATGGTGAACATCACTATGTTGATCATATCTACTATATGATTCACGCTCGACCTTTCGGTCTCCAGTGTTCCGAGGCCATATCTGCATATGCTAGGCTCGTCAAGTTTAACCTGAGTATTCTGCGTGTGCAAAACTGGCTTGCACCCGTTGTTGATGGACGTAGAGCTTATCACACCCGATCATCACGTGGTGTCTGGGCACGACGAACTTTGGCAACGGTGCATACTCAGGTAGAACACTTATACCTTGAAATTTAGAGAGAGATCATCTTATAATGCTACCGTCAAACAAAGCAAGATAAGATGCATAAAAGATAAACGTCACATGCAATCAAAATATGTGACATGGTATGGCCATCATCATCTTGTGCCTTTGATCTCCATCTCCAAAGCATCGTCACGATCTCCATCGTCACCGGCATGACACCATGATCTCCATCATCTTGATCTATATCAATGTGTCGTCACATGGTCGTCTCGCCAACTAATGCTCTTGCAACTATTGCTATCGCATAGCGATAAAGTAAAGCAATTATTTGGCACTTGCATTTTATGCAATAAAGAGACAACCATAAGGCTTCTGCCAGCTGCCGATAACTTCAACAAACATGATCATCTCATACAATAAAATATAGCATCATGTCTTGACCATATCACATCACAACATGCCCTGCAAAAACAAGTTAGACGTCCTCTACTTTGTTGTTGCAAGTTTTACGTGGCTGCTACGGGCTGAGCAAGAACCGTTCTTACCTACGCATCAAAACCACAACGATAGTTCGTCAAGTTAGTGCTGTTTTAACCTTCTCAAGGACCGGGCGTAGCCACACTCGGTTCAACTAAAGTTGGAGAAACTGACACCCGCCAGCCACCTGTGTGCAAAGCACGTCGGTAGAACCAGTCTCGCATAAGCGTACGCGTAATGTCAGTCCGGGTCACTTCATCCAACAATACCGCCGAACCAAAGTATGACATGCTGGTAAGCAGTATGACTTGTATCGCCCACAACTCACTTGTGTTCTACTCGTGCATATAACATCTACACATAAACCTGGCTCTGATGCCACTGTTGGGGAACGTAGTAATTTCAAAATTTTCCTACGCACACGCAAGATCATGGTGATGCATAGCAATGAGAGGGGAGAGTGTTGTCTATGTACCCTCGTAGACCGTAAGCGGAAGCATTTATCAATGCGGTTGATGTAGTCGTACACCTTCACGATCCGTCCCGATCAAGTACCGAACGTACGGCACCTCCGCGTTCAGCACACGTTCAGCTCGATGACGTCCTCGCCTTCTCGATCCATCAAGAGGGGCGAAGTAGTAGATGAGTTCCGGTAGCACGACGGCGTGGTGACGGTGTTGGTGAAGAACAATCTCCGCAGGGCTTCGCCTAAGCACTACGAAAACTATGATGGAGGATAAACTAGAGAGGACGGGGTAACCGGCGCACGGCTTGGTGTTTCTTGATCTGTCTTGGGTGCTAGCTCTACCCCTCTATTTATATGTTGAGCCTTGGGGTCGAAACTTGGAGTAAAAGCCTCCACAATGTCGGTTTCACCCGAAAGGCAAGAGTCCTTCTCGGACACCAGGGCCAGACGCCAAGGTTCCCGGCGTCTGGACCCACACGCCAGGGACCCTGGTGTCTAGCCCCTGGACTCCGCAAAACTTCCTTTTGCACTTTCCAAAAACCTCGTGGGCTTTCCCCTTTGGCCCAGATAAAGTGTTCTCGTGTCGAAACATTTCGGGAAACATCCGTAACCCCTTCCGATGGATTCCGGAACCCTTCTGGAGGTCAAACACTACTATCCACATATCAATCTTTACTTCCGGACCATTCCGGAGTTCCTTGTCATATCCGTGATCTCATCTGAAACTCTGAAGAACATTCGGTCAGCAACATACATAACTCATAGTACTATATCGTCAACGAACGTTAAGCGTGCGGACCCTACGTGTGACGCCCGGATAATTAGGCTACAGTAATCCCACGTTAATGATGCCATGTCACCACGATTACTGTTGTTAATCTTTTGTTAGTTCAAAATCGATTCAAAATTCAAACTAAAAATAAAGTCAAACGGTAAAGATGTTCAAATATTCAAACTAAAATGTTGGGATGTTGCCAAATAATGCATAGGTAATTATTGTGGAGAAACCACATTTTTATAAAAGGTTTAAATGCACTTAAATGATTAAAACAGTAGGTAAAACTATTAAATAAATACCTTTTGAATATTATAAATTGCTAAACTATTTTGATCAGGGGTAAAACTTTCTTTGAAAGTAGTTGGAGTTGTAACTCTATTTTAGGTACGGGTTTTACTTTTGTAAAACTATAATTTACTAAATAGATAAAAGAAAGCAGAAAAGGAATGAGAAGAATTAAATATATATATATATAAAAATAAAAAAGTTAATAATAAATAATAATAATAAATTTAATTAATTAATTAACTAAATTAATTAATTTAATTAATCATGTTTAAATTAATCTAATTAATTAGTTAATTTAATTAAACATTAATTATTTAGCTAAACCCTAATTAACCTAAACAGAGAATGACAGGTGGGTCCCACTGGACCCACATGACAGTTTGACTTAGTCAACCCCAGTTGACTGCTGATGTCAGCATGACATCATGCCGATGTCATAAATCCAATTTCGAACTAAATTAAATGATTAATTAAATTCCAGAAATTAGTAAATCTTTACAAAATCATATCTTTTAAACCGTAGCTCAGATGAAAATACTTTCTACATGAAAGTTGCTCAGAACGACGAGACGAATCCAGATACGCAGCCCGTTCGTCCGCCACGCGTCCCTAGCATAGTGAACCTGTAACATTTCACCTCCGGTTCATCTATCCGAAAACGCGAAACCTCGGGAATGCCTTCCCGGATGTTTCCCCCCTTCGCCGGTATCACCTACCACTACGTTAGGTCACCCCTAGCACAACGTATCGCCGCGTCTCGCTTTGTGTTACATTTGATTGCTCTGTTATTTATTGTGTTCCCCCTCCGTTACTTCTTTCCGGTAGACTCCGAGACCGCTGCCGATGTTCGTGTGTTCGACTACATCAAAGACGACCCCTCCTTGCCGGAGCAACCAGGCAAGCCCCCCCCCCTTGATCACCAGATATCGCCTATTCTTCTCTATACTGCTTGCATTAGAGTAGTGTAGCATCTTACTGCTTTCCGTTAATCCTATCCTGATGCATAGCCTGTCATTGTTGCTACAGTTGTTACCCCTACCTGCTATCCTACTGCTTAGTATAGGATGCTAGTGTTCCATCAGTGGCCCTACACTCTTGTCCGTCTGCCATGCTATACTACTGGGCCGTGATCACTTCGGGATGTGATCACGGGTATATACTATATACATTATATACATGACACATGTGGTGACTAAAGTCGGGTCGGCTCGAGGAGTACCCGCAAGTGATTCTGATGAGGGGGCTGAAAGGATAGGTGGCTCCACCCCGGTAGAGGTGGGCCTGGGTTCCTGACGGCCCCCGACTGTTACTTTGTGGCGGAGCGACAGGGCAGGTTGAGACTGCCTAGGTGAGAGGTGGGCCTGGCCCTGGTCGGCGTTCGCGGATACCTAACACGCTTAACGAGATCTTGGTATTTGATCTGAGTCTGGCCATTTGGTCTATACGCACTAACCATCTACGCGGGAGTAGTTATGGGTATCCCGGCGTCGTGGTATCAGCCGAAGCTCTTTTTGACGTCAGCGACTGAGTGGCGCGCGCCGCATTGGACCGTAAGCTCGCGCTTGTATTAAGGGGGCTAGGTCTGCTTCCGGCCGCGTACGCAACGTGCAGGTGTGCATAGGGCGATGGGCCCAGACCCCTGCGCGCATAGGGTTAGACCGGTGTGCTAACCTCTCTGTTGAGCCTAGGTGGGGCTGCGACGTGTTGATCTTACGAGGCCGGGCATGACCCAGAAAAGTGTGTCCGGCCAAATACGATCGAGCGTGTTGGGTTATGTGGTGCACCCATGCAGGGAAGTTTATCTATTCGAATAGCCGTGTCCCTCGGTAAAAGGACGACCCGGAGTTGTACCTTGACCTTATGACAACTAGAACTGGATACTGAATAAAATACACCCTTCCAAGTGCCAGATACAACCCGGTGATCGCTCTGTAACAGGGCGACGAGGAGGGGATCGCCGGGTAGGATTATGCTATGCGATGCTACTTGGAGGACTTCAATCTACTCTCTTCTACATGCTGCAAGATGGAGATGGCCAGAAGCGTAGCCTTCGACAGGACTAGCTATCCCCCTTTTATTCAGGCATTCTGCAGTTTAGTCCACTGATATGCCCCTTTACACATATACCCATGCATATGTAGTGTAGCTCCTTGCTTGCGAGTACTTTGGATGAGTACTCGCGGTTGCTTCTCTCCCTCTTTTCCCCCTTTCCTTTCTATCTGGTTGTCGCAACCAGATGCTGGAGTCCAGGAGCCAGACGCCACCGTCAACGACGACACCTACGACACTGGAGGTGCCTACTACTACGTGCAGCCCGCTGACGACGACCAGGAGTAGTTAGGAGGATCCCAGGCAGGAGGCCTGCGCCTCGTTCGATCTGTATCCCAGTTTGTGCTAGCCTTCTTAAGGCAAACTTGTTTAACTTATGTCTGTACTCAGATATTGTTGCTTCCGCTGACTCGTCTGTGATCGAGCACTTGTATTCGAGCCCTCGAGGCCCCTGGTTTGTATTATGATCCTTGTATGACTTATTTATGTTTTAGAGTTGTGTTGTGATATCTTCCCGTGAGTCCCTGATCTTGATCGTACATATTTGCGTGCATGATTAGTGTATGGTCAAATCGGGGGCGTCACAAGTTGGTATCAGAGCCAACTGCCTGTAGGAATCCCCCTTTCTAACTCCTTTGCCGAAGTCGAGTCTAGTCGTTGAAAAACTTTTACTAACATGGCTGTGTGGCTTACGGGCCCACGTCGCCATTGGGTGGTATTAGGATCTTTTACTCCTTGTCTATACTCTGGGACTCTGATCTCTCTTCTATTCGGGTTAAGTGAATTTTGCTAAATCTAACATTAGGATCTCGTTATCACTTTCACCCGAAGAGCCCCTTATTACTGATGATCGTCTGCTGTACGTGAAGACCCTGAAGATACTCTCCGCTGATAACCCGAGAACTTGTGTTCATCGCTTTTGAAATTCCCTTTCATCGATAAACTCCTATGGATAACCACGTATACTCGCCATTCATACAATGTTTCCCAGTTGATCTTGTTATTACAAGATACCCCGAAATTCTCCTTGCTGCTCCGAGAATCCTTTGGGCTTACTACCTTGCTATTCTTTGCCACATGAATACCACTATGGATAATTTCTAGCACTCACCGGATATTTGCTCATCCCCAGTTGATTCAGGTATTTCACAATAGTCTTCAAAATACCATTCGATCTTCCGAAAATCCTCAGGAGCCTTTTTGCTCTTGAAATTCTTGCTTACTTGCATTATGATTAATCTTAAGTCTCGTAATCTTATTGGCATATATTGTCATTATCATTTTTGAGTCCGTTGATTCAGTTTGTTGCGAATGCTCGCAATCCTCAATCAGAGCCTAGAATTCATCCTTCCGGCTCAGATGTCATATTAAACATGAGTTGGATCTCGACCTATCAAATTGCCATCGATTGTACCCCTAAGCCTACTCAACTTATCCATCCTTGATCAGAGCGTTGCTTCTGACCCCCTGATTTGGAAATCATAATTCTTTTGCATTTGAACTTTGAGTTAGCCAGTTGTTTCTATAATCAGATCTCCTTGCATTCTTCTTCCTCTGGTTGAGTACCGATGCTCACATCAGATCCCTTGTGGACCATCGGTTCCTTTGTTGGATTTTATCCGACAGTGTCCTTCATATTGAATAACCTTGTGAGCCTTTCCATGGGTATATAATGCCTTTGGTAAATTGTATCATCTGTTTTTGAACAATGCTCTTCTTTCGAGCTTGTAATATTTACTCCGAAGTTTGTGGTATATGTTCCTAAGATGCCTTGATGGGTTGAACCTATGCCTTTCATAATATGTGTGAACTCGAAAGTTTTCATGAGTCATACTCTTCTGGTATTTTGCCAGATAAAATTTCAACACTACAACTTCTTTGAAAAATGAGAAGTGAATGAAAGGTTATGCATTGGAGAAGTGGGAGTCGACCTTGAACCTTTGTGTTCATGCCCATGGACACGATGTAGATCCTATCATGGAAGCTTCTTATAATAATAACTATTTCCCTGGTATAATATCATCTGGTATCGGTGAATTGATCCTTTGCAATCGTGGTTCCGACCATGTTCTCCTTTAAATACCATTTCCTATGCAAGTTTAAGTAATTGTCTTCTGAAGAGCAATACCCCAGTCCAACCTCTACTTTGGTTTGTCATCGAGTATTACCCCCCTGGTATCTCGAGATTATCACGGAACTGCATAACTTCTTATGAGTTCTCCATCAAGTATTACATTCTCATTAATTCCAATTTTTCACAGGCTCCGAGTTATTAAACACTCAAGGACATCGATAACAGAATCGAGTCCGCATCACGATTAAACAACTCTTAGTAATCTCCTTTGTTTACGAGTTCGTACTCGATCACGTCATCCCTAGCCTGCTCGGCTATGTCATTATCGTGCCGATTTTAACTGTGCTACCTGGTCTTTATTCCCGGAGCACCACTTTCGACGCTGAGCTAAGCTTACGTCGATTTTCCTCGTCATATCATTCCGCCTTGAATAGCAAGCTTGATTTCGAGTTTGTGTCGTACCCCTGGTTCCAATAACTTTTCGCTTCATCATTCCTTTGACTTGATGTCATCGCCGATCGATTACCTCTTCATAAATTCTCGCTAGAAATGTGTCGTGAACATCATCAACATTCTGAGCTCTTCCAAGATATCTATCGAATTCTGGATGAGAAATACCATCCTTGCCCTCGATGATTTGTTTTATCATCGACCATTTTATTGCCTTCCATTCAACACAAACTTGTTCGTGTTTGGTGTTGTACCTTGATTTCCTTGCTATCTAGCTTATGATATGTTCTACCTTGGAGTATTACCATATTTTATGTCAAGTATGTCGTAAGAATTTCACCACCTCGTATGACATCTTGGTACAGTGATACTTCTCCCCACCACCATTCTTTCTTGGTCCCCGTGTTGTTTCTAAAAGGAATACCGACCAATGGTCAGTGATGTGTAAATTCTAAACTTCTAGCAACCCTATTGCTTTGAAGTTATTGGTCTATAGCTTCATTCTACGTCTATGGCTTAATGAATCATCATTCGAACATTGATCGTGCTACCTAGCCCATATTTCGGGTGCACATTTCAACCAATGTTTAACTGTGTATGTTTTCCTCGAGCATACATCATTAAGTCGTTCGATCTAGCTAATGTTATCTCCTTGTTCACATAGTTGTGGAAATCCATCTTCTGGAAATCTCGATGAATTGTCGCTGAGTCCATCAGCCACCTCCTAACCCTCCCCTTGAATTAATGATGAACTTTTGTTTCAGAACTAGCTTCCATGGTTCATTTCCCGAGAAATCTTACAATGTCTTATCGTCAATTTGTGTCGCACCTTTTTTTCTCAGGCATCCTAAGTCTGAGGTATCGTGACACCAATCAGATCTGAATCTCGGTCAGATATGATGATTGGAACATATTTCCAAGAGTTATAACATTGGTCTCTACATAACCCGGTAAGGTGGTGTCTTTGCTTAGCACCCCTAGCCAGAGGACCTTTCGTTATAATTTCCTTCTTAGCAAGGTTAACTATTCTTCCATGAGGAAATTGTAAGACTTACTCTATAAGTTGTTCCTGATGGATCCTTTGTGTATCCATGGCCTGATCTTACCTATTCACCATGTCAATGCTATCTCGAAGCATGTCTATGGTACTCTGGTTTTAAACAGGAACATTTGAAGCCCAAAGCTAATTGTTTCCTGCTCAATTATCCAAACACCGTTGTATGGGTAATGTCATGAAATTTCTCTCCCGTACCTAAAGAGTTTTCTACATTATATCATGTCATGGATATCATGCTCTGCTTGTCCTTGGGAAGGATATACCATTGAAATATGTGTTTAAACACATTTTCCTTTCCATTCTTCTGTTTAATCTGATAATCATATTTTCCTTTCCATTGTTTGGTTTAACCTTTCTGGTGATCTATATGATCTAAGTAGTAATATTCTCCTGCTTATGTAAACACCTCGGTGTACAACTCTGTCAGTAAGACCCTGTTACTATTGTTGGTGACATTTCGGTAACCACCGATGGACGAGAACTTTGCCTAATGGTCCGCCTCGTTTCAACGAGTAGGAAAATGGTTCTCTTCGTCCCTCGCCCTTGGTACCGACGATGTTGCTGACATATAACTGACAGGCTACCCTCTGACATGCCTTGCTATCATGACCGTGCAAGATGTCACCGCTCCTATAAAAAAAACCCACATGGTGGGCCCATAACCCACAGTTCCACAGGATCGAAACCTGACTCTCTTGTACACCCCTGTTCCCAAAGTTATTCCTCGTGCTTGATTTCCTATGTAATTCACGGGCCACCTTCCTAGTGATCAATTCTGGTATCATGCACAATACTTATTTTCGTTGCATTGAGCCCCTTTCACGCCCTATTTCAGGCATCGAATGATTGCCTGCCCGCTTGAAACTTCCCATGGTACCTCCTTACTTTGCTCTCGATATTTTCTTAAGTTTCAATTCGAGAGTTACTTCCGCTACCTTCCTCGATGTTATTGACCAGATAGTCGACCTTGCAGAGATCTGTTCTCCCGGAATGCCCCCCTTTATTCTTCCATAAATACGATGGAGTTCCCGAAGAAAGGATGCCGACTTCATCATGATGACCTGAAGCAGAGAAATGAAGACATCAATGTATTGGACCGGCCTCTTCGAGAAGAGCAAGCCAGAATGAGAAGACCCACTAGATTCTTTACCAAACCTTTCCCTCTTTCACTACCTCTTAAATCTCGGGACGAGATTTCTTGTAGTGGGGGAGAATTGGGACGCCCGGATAATTAGGCTACAGTAATCCCACGTTAATGATGCCATGTCACCACGATTACTATTGTTAATCTTTTGTTAGTTCAAAATCGATTCGAAATTCAAACTAAAAATAAAGTCAAACGGTAAAGATTTTCAAATATTAAAACTAAAATGTTGGGGTGTTGCCAAATAATGCATAGGTAATTATTGTGGAGAAACCACATTTTTATAAAAGGTTTAAATGCACTTAAATGATTAAAACAGTAGGTAAAACTATTAAATAAATACCTTTTGAATATTATAAATTGCTAAACTATTTTGATCAGGGGTAAAACTTTCTGTGAAAGTAGTTGGAGTTGCAACTCTATTTTAGGTACGGGTTTTACTTTTGTAAAACTATAATTTACTAAATAGATAAAAGAAAGCAAAAAAGAAAAAGTAGAAATAAAACAAAGCAAAAAAAAGGAAGAACCCCCCCCCCCCCGGCCAAGTGGCCCAGCTGGCCACCGGCCCAACTAACCCGAGGCCCAGCCGGCGCCCCCTTAATGCCCACTCCCCCCTCCCCCCCCCCGTGACCTAGATCGGGTCAACTCCTCCCGCACGAACCCCCCCCCCCCCGCACTCCCTCTCCCTCGTCCCACTCCTCCTCTGCCCCCCCGATCTGGATCGAGGGAAACGGCTCCCCGACCCCGTTGCCGCGACCTTTCGCCGTCACCTTGCCAACCGCCGTCGCAAGGAGAACCACCCCGCCGCCCGGATCGACCGCGCCCGCCGTCGCCGAAGCTACATCGTCTGACGCCATCGCCGTGGTCCTCTCCGACGCCGGCGCTCCCCGTCACCGTCGCCGGAGGCGTCCTCGCCGGTCTGCCTCCTCCTCCTCGCCGGCCTGCACCTCGTCACCACGTCGCCGTCGTCCCCGTCCTCCCCCTCGAGCTCGAGCCCACTGCCAATCCCCTGCAGCCGCCGGTGAGGCCCCCGGCCTCCACTCCCCTCCTCTCTGTCTCGTGTACCGCACCACGCTGGTCGCCATCGCCGCGGACGCCGCGCCCGCACGGCCACAGACGCGCCCGCTCGCCTATCCCGCATCACCACCGCGGATCTCACCGCTCCGGCCACTCGTCCTACGCGCGCGCCCGCCTCGTGCTTGTCTACACCGCGCCGCTCGACGCCCTTGCTCCCCGCGCGCGCCCGTCACGTACTCCGGCACCCACCGCGCCCTCTCCCCTCCCCGGCGACCACCACGTCCCCTGCTTGCTCACCCTCGCCCGGGTTCTGCGCTTGCTCCGCCAACCGCGCCACCCGCCGCCCCGCCCGGCTCCGGCCACGGTCGCCGGCGCCGGGCCACGCGCCAGCCTCGTTCACTTCGCCGACGCCCTTGCCTGGCCTCGCCACTGGCTAAGCCAGCCGGGATCGCCCGGGTCCAGGCGTCCCCGCCCGCTGCGCCCTGCGCCCCGTGCCCGATCCATCGCCCAGTGCCCGTTAAGCCCTTGGCCCTATGACAGCCAGGGCCCACGCCCCCTAGAACGTTTAAAAAAAAGAGAAGAATTAAAAATATATATATATATATATAATAATAATAATAATAAAGTTAATAATAAATAATAATAATTAATTTAATTAATTAATTAACTAAATTAATTAATTTAATTAATCCTGTTTAAATTAATCTAATTAATTAGTTAATTTAATTAAACAGTAATTATTTAGCTAAACCCTAATTAACCTAAACAGAGAATGACAGGTGGGTCCCACTGGACCCACATGTCAGTTTGACTTAGTCAACCCCAGTTGACTGCTGATGTCAGCATGACATCATGCCGATGTCATAAATCCAATTTCGAACTAAATTAAATGATTAATTAAATTCCAGAAATTAGTAAATCTTTAGAAAATCATATCTTTTAAACCGTAGCTCAGATGAAAATACTTTCTACATGAAAGTTGCTCAGAACGACGAGACGAATCCAGATACGCAGCCTGTTCGTCCGCCACGCGTCCCTAGCATAGTGAACCTGTAACATTTCACCTCCGGTTCATCTGTCCGAAAACGCGAAACCCCGGGAATACCTTCCCGGATGTTTCCCCCCTTCGCCGGTATCACCTACCACTACGTTAGGTCACCCCTAGCACAACGTATCGCCGCGTCTTGCTTTGTGTTACATTCGATTGCTCTGTTATTAATTGTGTTCCCCCTCCGTTACTTCTTTCCGGTAGACTCCGAGACCGCTGCCGATGTTCGTGTGTTCGACTACATCAAAGACGACCCCTCCTTGCCGGAGCAACCAGGCAAACCCCCCCTTGATCACCAGATATCGCCTATTCTTCTCTATACTGCTTGCATTAGAGTAGTGTAGCATGTTACTGCTTTCTGTTAATCCTATCCTGATGCATAGCCTGTCATTGTTGCTACAGTTGTTACCCCTACCTGCAATCCTACTGCTTAGTATAGGATGCTAGTGTTCCATCAGTGGCCCTACACTCTTGTCCGTCTGCCATGCTATACTACTGGGCCGTGATCACTTCGGGAGGTGATCACAGGTATATACTATATACATTATATACATGACACATGTGGTGACTAAAGTCGGGTCGGCTCGAGGAGTACCCGCAAGTGATTCTGATGAGGGGGCTGAAAGGACAGGTGGCTCCACCCCGGTAGAGGTGGGCCTGGGTTCCTGACGGCCCCCGACTGTTACTTTGTGGCGGAGCGACAGGGCAGGTTGAGACCGCCTAGGTGAGAGGTGGGCCTGGACCTGGTCGGCGTTCGCGGATACCTAACACGCTTAACGAGATCTTGGTATTTGATCTGAGTCTGGCCATTTGGTCTATACGCACTAACCATCTACGCGGGATTAGTTATGGGTATCCCGGCGTCGTGGTATCAGCCGAAGCTCTTTTTGACGTCAGCGACTGAGTGGCGCGCGCCGCATTGGACCGTAAGCTCGCGCTTGTATTAAGGGGGCTAGGTCTGCTTCCGGCCGCGTACGCAACGTGCAGGTGTGCATAGGGCGATGGGCCCAGACCCCTCCGCGCATAGGGTTAGACCGGCGTGCTGACCTCTCTGTTGAGCCTAGGTGGGGCTGCGACGTGTTGATCTTACGAGGCCGGGCATGACCCAGAAAAGTGTGTCCGGCCAAATGGGATCGAGCGTGTTGGGTTATGTGGTGCACCCCTGCAGGGAAGTTTATCTATTCGAATAGCCGTGTCCCTCGGTAAAACGACGACCCGGAGTTGTACCTTGACCTTATGACAACTAAAACTGAATACTGAATAAAATACACCCTTCCAAGTGCCAGATACAACCCGGTGATCGCTCTCCAACAGGGCGACGAGGAGGGGATCGCCGGGTAGGATTATGCTATGCGATGCTACTTGGAGGACTTCAATCTACTCTCTTCTCCATGCTGCAAGATGGAGATGGCCAGAAGCGTAGCCTTTGACAGGACTAGCTATCCCCCTTTTATTCTGGCATTCTGCAGTTCAGTCCACTGATATGCCCCTTTACACATATACCCATGCATATGTAGTGTAGCTCCTTGCTTGCGAGTACTTTGGATGAGTACTCACGGTTGCTTCTCTCCCTCTTTTCCCCCTTTCCTTTCTATCTGGTTGTCGCAACCAGATGCTGGAGTCCAGGAGCCAGACGCCACCGTCGACGACGACACCTACGACACTGGAGGTGCCTACTACTACGTGCAGCCCGCTGACGACGACCAGGAGTAGTTAGGAGGATCCCAGGCAGGAGGCCTGCGCCTCATTCGATCTGTATCCCAGTTTGTGCTAGCCTTCTTAAGGCAAACTTGTTTAACTTATGTCTGTACTCAGATATTGTTGCTTCCGCTGACTCGTCTGTGATCGAGCACTTGTATTCGAGCCCTCGAGGCCCCTGGTTTGTATTATGATCCTTGTATGACTTATTTATGTTTTAGAGTTGTGTTGTGATATCTTCCCGTGACTCCCTGATCTTGATCGTACACATTTGCGTGCATGATTAGTGTACGGTCAAATCGGGGGCGTCACACTACGGGTTCGAGAACTATGTAGACATGACCGAGACACCTCTCTGGTCAACAACTAATAGCGGAACCTGGATGCCCATATTGGCTCCTACATATTCTACGAAGATCTTTATCGGTCGGACCGCATATCAACATATGTTGTTCCCTTTGTCATCGGTATGTTACTTGCCCAAGATTCGATCGTCAGTATCTCAATACCTAGTTCAATCTCATTACCAGCAAGTCTCTTTACTCCTTCCATAATACATCATCCCGCAACTAACTCATTAGTACAATGCTTGCAAGGCTTATAGTGATGTGCATTACCGAGTGGACCCAGAGATACCTCTCCGACAATCGGAGTGACAAATCCTAATCTCGAAATATGCCAACCCAACAAGTACCTTCGGAGACACCTGTAGAGCACCTTTATAAGCACCCAGTTACGTTGTGACGTTTGGTAGCACACAAAGTGTTCCTCCGGTAAACGGGAGTTGCATAATCTCATAGTCATAGGAACATGTACAAGTCATGAAGAAAGCAATAGCAGAATACTAAACGATCAAGTGCTAAGCTAACGAAATGGGTCAAGTCAATCACATCATTCACCTAATGATGTGATCCCGTTAATCAAATGACAACTCATGTCTATGGCTATGAAACATAACCATCTTTGATCAACGAGCTAGTCAAGTAGAGGCATACTAGTGACACTCTGTTTGTCTATGTATTCACACAAGTATTTGTTGGAAATATGCCCTAGAGGCAATAATAAATTGGTTAGTATTATATATATTTCCTTGTTCATGATAATCGTTTATTATCCATGCTAGAATTGTATTGATAGGAAACTCAGATACATGTGTGGATACATAGACAACACCATGTCCCTAGTAAGCCTCTAGTTGACTAGCTCGTTGATCAATAGATGGTTACGGTTTCCTGACCATGGACATTGGATGTCGTTGATAACGGGATCACATCATTAGGAGAATGATGTGATGGACAAGACCCAATCCTAAGCCTAGCACAAGATCGTGTAGTTCGTTTGCTAAGAGCTTTTCTAATGTCAAGTATCATTTCCTTAGACCATGAGATTGTGCAACTCCCGGATACAGTAGGAATGCTTTGGGTGTACCAAACGTCACAACGTAACTGGGTGGCTATAAAGGTGCACTACAGGTATCTCCGAAAGTGTCTGTTGGGTTGGCACGAATCGAGACTGGGATTTGTCACTCCGTGTAAACGGAGAGGTATCTCTGGGCCCACTCGGTAGGACATCATCATAATGTGCACAATGTGACCAAGGAGTTGATCACGGGATGATGTGTTACGGAACGAGTAAAGAGACTTGCCGGTAACGACATTGAACAAGGTATCGGATACCGACGATCGAATCTCGGGCAAGTAACATACCGGTAGACAAAGGGAATTGTATACAGGATTGATTCAATCCCCGACATCGTGGTTCATCCGATGAGATCATCGTGGAACATGTGGGAGCCAACATGGGTATCCAGATCCTGCTGTTGGTTATTGACCGGAGAACGTCTCGGTCATGTCTGCATGGTTCCCGAACCCGTAGGGTCTACACACTTAAGGTTCGATGATGCTAGGGTTATAGGGAATAGATATACGTGGTTACCGATTGTTGTTCGGAGTCCCGGATGAGATCCTGGACGTCACGAGGAGTTCCGGAACGGTCCGGAGGTAAAGATTTATATATGGGAAGTCCTGTTTTGGTCACCGGAAAAGTTTCGGGTGCTATCAGTAATGTACCGGGACCACCGGGAGGGTCCCGGGGGGTCCACCAGGTGGGGCCACCAGCCCCAGAAGGCTGCGTGGGCCAAGTGTGGGAGGGAACCAGCTCCAGGTGGGCTGGTGCGCCCCCCCCCCCTACCAAGGCCCAAGGCGCAGGGAGAGTGGGAGGGGGCAAACCCTAGGTCCAGATGGGCCTTAAGGCCCACCCTAGTGGCGCCCCCCTCTCTTTTCCCCTTGGCCACACCCTAGATGGGTTTGGGGGCTGCCGCCACCCCTGGGGAGGGAACCCTAGATGGGGGCGCAGCTCCTCCCCTTCCCCTATATATACTTGAGGTATTTGGGGCTGCAAATATACGAGAACGTCTCTCTTTTGGCGCAGCCCTACCCCTCTCCCTCCTCCTCTCCCGCGGTGCTTGGCGAAGCCCTGCAGGATTGCCACACTCCTCCATCACCACTGCGCCGTCGTGCTGCTGCTGGACGGAGTCTTCCCCAACCTCTCCCTCTCTCCTTGCTGGATCAAGGCGTGGGAGACGTCACCGGCTGCACGTGTGTTGAACGCAGAGGCACCGTTCTTCGGTGCTTAGATCGGAATCAACCGCGATCTGAATCGCTACGAGTACGACTCCTTCATCCGCGTTCTTGCAACGCTTCCGCATCGCGATCTACAATGGTATGTAGATGCACTCCCCTTCCCTTCGTTGCTAGATTACTCCATAGATTGATCTTGGTGATGCGTAGAAAATTTTGAATTTCTGCTACGTTCCCCAACAGTGGCATCATGAGCTAGGTCTATGCGTAGTTTCTATGCACGAGTAGAACACAAAGTAGTTGTGGGCGTCGATTTTGTCAATTTACTTGCCGTTACTAGTCTTATCTTGATTCGGCGGCATCGTGGGATGAAGCGGCCCGGACCGACCTTACACGTACACTTACGTGAGACAGGTTCCACCGACTGACATGCACTAGTTGCATAAGGTGGCTAGCGGGTGTCTGTCTCTCCCACTTTAGTCGGATCGGATTCGATGAAAAGGGTCCTTATGAAGGGTAAATAGAAATTGGCATATCACGTTGTGGCTTTTGCGTAGGGAAGAAACGTTCTTGCTAGAATCCCATAGCAGCCATGTAAAACATGCAACAACAATTAGAGGACGTCGAACTTTTTTTTGCAGGGTATGCTATGTGATGTGATATGGCCAAAAGGATGTGATGAATGATATATGTGATGTATGAGATTGATCATGTTCTTGTAATAGGAATCACGACTTGCATGTCGATGAGTATGACAACCGGCAGGAGCCATAGGAGTTGTCTTAATTTATTGTATGACCTGCGTGTCAATGAAAACGCCATGTAATTACTTTACTTTATTGCTAACCGTTAGCCATAGTAGTAGAAGTAATAGTTGGCGAGACAACTTCATGAAGACACAATGATGGAGATCTTGATGATGGAGATCATGGTGTCATGCCGGTGACGAAGGTGATCATGCCGCGCCTCAAAGATGGAGATCAAAGGCGCAAGATGATATTGGCCATATCACGTCACTTTATGATTTGCATGTGCTGTTTGTCATGTTTACATCTTATTTGCTTAGAACGACGGTAGCATAAATAAGATGATCCCTCACTAAAATTTCAAGAGACGTGTTCCCCCTAACTGTGCACCGTTGCGAAGGTTCGTTGTTTCGAAGCACCACGTGATGATCGGGTGTGATAGATTCTAACATTCGAATACAACGGGTGTTGACGAGCCTAGCATGTACAGACATGGCCTCGGAACACATGCGAAACACTTAGGTTGACTTGACGAGCCTAGCATGTACAGACATGGCCTCGGAACACAAGAGATCGAAAGGTCGAACATGAGTCGTATAGTAGATGCGATCAACATGGAGATGTTCACCGATGATGACTAGACCGTCTCACGTGATGATCGGACACGGCCTAGTTTGACTCGGATCATGTATCACTTAGATGACTGGAGGGATGTCTATCTGAGTGGGAGTACATTAATCAGATGAACTCAATTATCATGAACATAGTCAAAAGGTCTTTGCAAATTATGACATAGCTTACGCAATAGTTCTACTGTTTAAGATATGTTCCTAGAGAAAATTTAGTTGAAAGTTGATAGTAGCAATTATGCGGACTGGGTCCGTAAACTGAGGATTGTCCTCATTGCTGCACAGAAGGCTTATGTCCTTAATGCACCGCTCGGTGTGCTGAACCTCGAGCGTCGTCTGTAGATGTTACGAAACATCTGACATACACGTCTTGATGACTACGTGATAGTTCAGTGCGTAATGCTAACAGTTTAGAATTGTGGCACCAAAGACGTTTTGAAACGTCGCAGAACATATGAGATGTTCCGAAGACTGAAATTGGGATTTCAGACTAGTGCACACGTCAAGAGGTATGAGACCTCTGACAAGTTTCTTAAGCCTGCAAACTAAGGGAGAAAAGCTCAATCGTTGAGCATGTGCTCAGATTGTCTGAGTACTACAATCACTTGAATCGAGTGGGAGTTCATCTTCCAGATGAGATAGTGATGGTTATCCATAGACACTGCCACCAAGCTATTAGAGCTTCATGATGAACTATAACATATCAGGGATAGACATGATGATCCTTGAGCAACTCGCGATGTTTGACACCGCGAAAGTAGAAATCAAGAAGGAGCATCATTTGTTGATTGTTAGTAAAACCACTAGTTTCTAGAAGGGCAAGGGCAAAAGGGATACTTCATGAAACAGCAAATCATTTGCTGCTCTAGTGAAGAATCCCAAGGTTGAACCCAAACCCGAGACTAAGTGCTTCTGTAATGAGGGGAACGGTCACTGAAGAAGCACTACCCTAGATACTTGGTAGATGAGAAGGCGGGCAAGGTCGAAAGAAGTATATTGGATATACATTATATGAATGTGTACTTTACTAGTACTCCTAGCAGCACCAGGGTATTAGATACCGGTTCGGTTGCTAAGTGTTATTAACTCGAAATAAAAGCTGTGGAATAAACGGAGACTAGCTAAAGGTGAGATGACGATATGTGTTGGAAGTGTTTCCAAGGTTGATGAGATCAAGCATCGCATGCTCCCTCTACCATTGAGATTGGTGTTTGCGTTGAGCATAAACATGATTGGATTATGTTTATCGCAATACGGTTATTCATTTAAGGAGAATAATGGTTACTATGTTTATTTGAATAATACCTTCAATGGTCTTGCACCTAAAATGAATCTCGATTGCAGTGATACACATGTTCGTGCCAAAAGATATAAAGTAGTAATGATAGTACCACATACTTGTGGCACTGCCATTTGAGTCATATTGGTATAGAACACATGAAGAAGCTCCATGTAGATGGATCTTTGAACTCACTCGTTTTTTAAAGGATTGAGACATGCGAACCATGTCTATTGGTATATATGCGTGAAGAAACTCCATGCAGATGGATCGTTTGGACTCACTTGATTTTGAATCACTTGAGACATGCAAATCATACCACATGGGCAAGATGACTGAAAAGCCTCGTTTTCAGTAAGATGGAACAAGAGAGCAACTTGTTGGAAGTAATACATTTGATGTGTGCAGTCCAATGAGTGCTGAGGCACGCAGTGGATATCGATATGTTCTTACTTCACAGATGATTTGAGTAGATGCTGAGAATATTTACTTGATGAAACACAAGTCTGAATTATTGAAAGGTTCAAGTAATTTCAGAGTGAAGTTGAAGATCGTCGTGACAAGAGGATAAAATGTCTATGATATGATCATAGAGATATCTAAGTTACGAGTTTGGCACACAATTAAGACATTGTGGAAAGTGTTTCGCAATTAATACCGCCTGGAACACCACAGTGTGATGGTGTGTCCGAACATCATAACTGCACCCTATTGGATATGGTGCATACCATGATGTCTCTTATCAAATTACCACTATCGTTTACGGGTTAGGCATTAGAGACAACCGCGTTCACTTTAAATAGGGCACCACGCAATTCCGTTGAGACGACACCGTTTAGAGAAACCTGAGTTGTCGTTTCTTAAAAGTTTGGGGCTGCGATGCTTATGTGAAAAGTTTCAGGCTAATAGGCTCGAACCCAAAGCGGATAAATGCATCTTCATAGAATACCCAAAACAGTTGGGTATACCTCCTATTTCAGATCTGGAAGCAAAAGTAATTGCTTCTAGAAACGAGTCCTTTCTCGAGGAAAAGTTCTCTCGAAAGAATTGAGTGGGAGGATGGTGGAGACTTGATGAGGTTATTGAACCATAACTTCAACTAGTATGTAGCAGGGCACAGGAAGTTGTTCCTGTGGCACCTACACCAATTGAAGTGGAAGCTTATGATATGATCATGAAACTTCGGATCAAGTCACTACCAAACTTCGTAGGTTGATAAGGATACGTACTACTTCAGAGTGGTACGTAATCCTGTCTTGGAAGTCATGTTGCTAGACAACAATGAACCTACGAGCTATGGAGAAGCGATGGTGGGCCCATATTCCGACAAATGGTTAGAAGCCATGAAATCCGAGATAGGATCCATGTATCAGAACAAAGCATGGACTTTGGTGAACTTGCCCGATGATCGGCAAGCCATTGAGATAAATGGATCTTTAAGAAGAAGACGGACGTGGACGGTAATGTTACCGTCTATGAAGCTCGACTTGTGGCAAAGAGTATTTTCACAAGTTCAAGGAGTTGACTACGATGAGATTTTCTCATCCATAGCGATGCTTAAGTCCGTCGGAATCATGTTAGCATTAGCTGCATTTATGAAATCTGGCAGATGGATGTCAAAACAAGTTTCCTTACCAGTTTTCGTAAGGAAAGGTTGTATGTGATACAATCAGAAAGGTTTTGTCGATCCTAAGGATGCTAAAAGGTATGCTAGCTCCAGCGATCCTTCCAAGGACTGGAGTAAGCATCTCGGAGTTGGAATGTACGTTTGATGAGATGATCAAAGATTTTGGGTTTATACAAAGTTTATGAGAAACTTGTATTTACAATAAAGTGAGTGGGAGCGCTACAACATTTCTGATAAGTATATGTGAATGACATATTGTTGATCCGAAATGATGTAAAATTTCTGGAAAGCGTAAAGGGTTGTTTGAAAAGTGTTTTTCAATGCAAAACCTGGATTAAGCTGCTTACATATTGGGCATCAAGATCTATAGAGATAGATCAAGACGCCTGATGATACTTTCAAAGAACGCACACCTTGACATGATTTTGAAAGAGTTCAAAATAGATCAACAAAGAAGGAGTTCTTGGCTGTGTTACAAGGTGTGAGTATTGAGTAAGACTCAAGACCTGACCACAGCAGAAGAGAGAGAAAGGACGAAGGACGTCCCCTATGCTTTAGACGTAGGCTCTATAGTATGCTATGCTGTGTACCGCACATGAAGTGTGCCTTGCCATGAGTTGGTCAAGGGGTACAATAGTGATCCGGGAATGGATCACATGACAGCGGTCGAACTTATCCTTAGTATCTAGTGGACTAAGGAATTTTCTCGATTATGGAGGTGAAAAGGGGTTCGTCGTAAAGGGTTACGTCGATGCGAACTTTGACACTAATCCGGATGACTCTGAGTAGAAAACCGGATTCGTATAGTAGAGCAGTTATTTGAAATGGCTCCAAGTAGCTCGTGGTAGCATCCACAAGATGACATAGATATTCGTAAAGCACACACGGATCTGAAAGGTTCAGACCCGTTGACTAATAACCTCTCTCACAAGCATAACATGATCAAACCAGAACTCATTGAGTGTTAATCACATAGTGATGTGAACTAGATTGTTGACTCTAGGAAAGTCTTTGGATGTTGGTCACATGGTGATGTGACCTGTGAGTGTTAATCACATGGTGATGTGAACTAGATTATTGACTCTAGTGCAAGTGGGAGACTGTTGGAAATATGCCCTAGAGGCAATAATAAATTGGTTATTATTATATATATTTCCTTGTTCATGATAATCGTTTATTATCCATGCTAGAATTGTATTGATAGGAAACTCAGATACATGTGTGGATACATAGACAACACCATGTCCCTAGTAAGCCTCTAGTTGACTAGCTCGTTGATCAATAGATGGTTACGGTTTCCTGACCATGGACATTGGATGTCGTTGATAACGGGATCACATCATTAGGAGAATGATGTGATGGACAAGACCCAATCCTAAGCCTAGCACAAGATCGTGTAGTTCGTTTGCTAAGAGCTTTTCTAATGTCAAGTATCATTTCCTTAGACCATGAGATTGTGCAACTCCCGGATACCGTAGGAATGCTTTGGGTGTACCATACGTCACAACGTAACTGGGTGGCTATAAAGGTGCACTACAGGTATCTCCGAAAGTGTCTGTTGGGTTGGCACGAATCGAGACTGGGATTTGTCACTCCGTTTAAACGGAGAGGTATCTCTGGGCCCACTCGGTAGGACATCATCATAATGTGCACAATGTGACCAAGGAGTTGATCACGGGATGATGTGTTACGGAACGAGTAAAGAGACTTGCCGGTAACGAGATTGAACAAGGTATCGGATACCGACGATCAAATCTCGGGCAAGTAACATACCGGTAGACAAAGGGAATTGTATACGGGATTGATTCAATCCCCGACATCGTGGTTCATCCGATGAGATCATCGTGGAACATGTGGGAGCCAACATGGGTATCCAGATCCCGCTGTTGGTTATTGACCGGAGAACGTCTCGGTCATGTCTTCATGGTTCCCAAACCCGTAGGGTCTACACACTTAAGGTTCGATGACGCTAGGGTTATAGGGAATAGATATACGTGGTTACCGAATGTTGTTCGGAGTCCCGGATGAGATCCTGGACGTCACGAGGAGTTCCGGAATGGTCCGGAGGTAAAGATTTATATATGGGAAGTCCTGTTTTGGTCACCGGAAAAGTTTCGGGTGCTATGGGTAATGTACCGGGACCACCGGGAGGGTCCCGGGGGATCCACCAGGTGGGGCCACCAGCCCCAGAAGGCTGCGTGGGCCAAGTGTGGGAGGGAACCGGCTCCAGGTGGGCTGGTGCGCCCCCCACCAAGGCCCAAGGCGCAGGGAGAGTGGGAGGGGGCAAACCCTAGGTCCAGATGGGCCTTAAGGCCCACCCTAGTGGCGCCCCCCTCTCTTTTCCGCTTGGCCGCACCCTAGATGGGTTTGGGGGCTGCCGCCACCCCTGGGGAGGGAACCCTAGATGGGGGCGCAGCCCCTCCCCTTCCCCTATATATACTTGAGGTATTTGGGGCTGCAAATATACGAGAACGTCTCTCTTTTGGCGCAGCCCTACCCCTCTCCCTCCTCCTCTCCCGCGGTGCTTGGCGAAGCCCTGCAGGATTGCCACGCTCCTCCATCACCACCACGCCGTCGTGCTGCTGCTGGACGGAGTCTTCCCCAACCTCTCCCTCTCTCCTTGCTGGATCAAGGCGTGGGAGACGTCACCGGGCTGCACGTGTGTTGAACGCGGAGGCACCGTTCTTCGGTGCTTAGATCGGAATCAACCGCGATCTGAATCGCTACGAGTACGACTCCTTAATCCGCGTTCTTGCAACGCTTCCGCATCGCGATCTACAATGGTATGTAGATGCACTCCCCTTCCCTTCGTTGCTAGATTACTCCATAGATTGATCTTGGTGATGCGTAGAAAATTTTGAATTTCTGCTACGTTCCCCAACAGTATTATGTTTCCGGTTTATACAATTCTAGCATGAATAATAAACATTTATCATGATATAAGGAAATAAATAATAACTTTATTATTGCCTCTAGGGCATATTTCCTTCAAAATAAACTAGTTTTATTAAATCAACTAGTTCAACTACTAAGCACTTACTATAAATAGAATAAAGTAGTACTTACTAAAAATAAACTAGTTTAACAAGTTCTATTATTTTTCTAACTAATTCTATTAAACACTTTCTCTTCTTATTCTATGAACAAAATTACAACAGAAAAAAATCATAAAAATTCTATGAACAAAATAAAAATTCTATGAACAAAATTACAACAGAAAAAATCATAAAAATTCTATGAAAAAAATTGAGATATTCTTTGCATATCTATGAACACACAAACATTTCATTATTCAACAATAATATCACCAAAAAACTCTATGAACAGAAAAAAATTCTAACTTTTGCATATTCATTTATGAACAAATTACAACAACTCAACTAACTACACATCTAAACTACACATCTAAACTACACATCTAAATTAACTACACATCTAAATTAGGAAAATTCATATGAGCTCACTGCGCAAGGGGGCGGCGATCGACGAGGAGGCAGGGCACGGGGGCGACGGTGAGGGGCGCGGCAACGGGCGACGAGGAGGCAGGGGGCGGCGACGGCGACGGTGAGGGGCGCGGCGACGGGCGACGAGGAGGCAGGGGGCGCGGGGCGGCACGGAATCTGGGCGACGCAGGATGGCGTCAGAGGCAGGGCGACGACGACGACGGCGAGGCGCAAAGGGGCAGCCTGGCGGCGTCGTCGGGGCGGGGAAAGACGAACTGAATGAAAATTTTCATAAGTGCTAGTTATATAGACGAAGCATTGGTCCCGGTTTGTGACAGCAACCGGGACGAATGCGACCTTTAGTCCCGGTTGGTGCCACCAACCGAGACCAAAGGCCTCTTTTCAGCAGCCCAAAGGGCGAGAAGCGGCGGCCTTTGGTCCCGGTTGGTGGCACCAACCGGGACTAAAGGGGGCATTGGTACCGGTTAGTGCCACGAACCGGTAGCAATGCGCCCCTTTAGTCCCGGTTGGTGCCACCAACCGGGACCAAAGGCCTTGTGCTGCTGCGCCCGCGTCGAAAGTTTAGTCCCACCTCGCTAGTTGAGAGGGGCGCGCAGTAGTTTATAAGCCCCACTGCCGCACCCCTCTCGAGCTCCTCTCCATTGCAGGCTTACGGGCCTAATTGTCACTGCTATGCCTGATGGGCCTACTGGGCCTTCTACGGGCCTGAATCCTAGCCCATCGATGGGTTTCTAGTCGTATTCAGGCCGTGGTGGCCCAGTAGGTGGCATATTTTTTATTTTTTGCCTGTTTTTTTGTTTTCTTTTTTGCTTTATTTATTTTGTTTTGTTTCTACTTACAACAAAAACTTATTTATTTTATTTTGTTTCTAATTACTTATTTATTTTACTTTATGATAATTCTTTTTGCTATTAAAGTTTCTAACAAAAAAAATTCTTTATGAAAATTCTTTTCGCTTTTATTGATTTTGAACAGAAAATACTTCGATAATTTTAGTTGCATCAATTTTATATAATTTTAGTTTATATAATACTAGAGGTTGCTTATAATGTTTTGAAAAAAAATACTTTGATAATTTTAGTTTCATAAATTTTATTTATGTTATTAAAGTTTATTTTATTTTGTTTCTACTTATATATTTTTATTAAAGTTTATATTATTTTCTTTCTAATTACTTATTTATTTTATTTGTTATTTTTCATGCACCATTTTTCATGCATTTACTGATTATTTTGAGCTATAAGACCCTAAAATTGAAAAGCATTTCAAATGAACTCTGAAAAGGTTGAAAGTTGGCATGGTATCATCATTTCATCCACATAGCATGTGCAAGAAAGTTGAGAGGGTTACGGCAAAAACTGGATACACTTCGTGTACAAAACGGACAATCTCTTTCGAAGTATCAGGATTTCATACGGAAACTCGTCTGTAACAAAGGGATTTCATTTTTTTAAACTTATTTGAACTCCTGACTTTTTGTGTGTTCAAAATGCAGCATTCAAAGCCACATCATCAATTTTCAACCCTTTCTGACTTCATTTGTTATTTTTCATGCATTTACTGATTACTCTGAGCTATAAGACCCTAAAATTGAAAAGCATTTCAAATGAACTCTGAAAAGGTTGAAAGTTGGCATGGTATCATCATTTCATCCACATAGCATGTGCAAGAAAGTTGAGAGGGTTACGGCAAAAACTGGATGCACTTCGTGTACAAAACGGACAATCTCTTCCGAAGTATCAGGATTTCATACGGAAACTCGTCTGTTACAAAGGTATTTCAAATGAACTGCGAAAAGGTTGAAAGTTGGCATGGTATCATCATAATAGCTGTGGAGAGAAAGTCTTCAGTTTTTCTTCGCTTGTGTCCTTTCCTTGTTGCGCCGTAACCATGGATAATCTTCATCATTTATCAGGATGCTTGGGTCATCCTTGACTTTGAAGGAAGGAATTTCATGAAACTTTTCATAATCTTCGGACATGTCATATCACTTATATTGATTGCATGTGATGTTAATCCTTTATGCATCTTATCTTGCTTTGATTGACGGTAGCATTATAAGATGATCTCTCACTAAAATTTCAAGATAAAAGTGTTCTCCCTGAGTATGCACCGTTGCGAAAGTTCTTCGTGCTGAGACACCACGTGTTAATCGGGTGTGATAGGCTCTACGTTCAAATACAACGGGTGCAAGACAGTTGCACATGCGGAATACTCAGGTTAAACTTGACGAGCCTAGCATATACAGATATGGCCTCAGAACACAGAGACCGAAAGGTCGAGCGTGAATCATATAGTAGATATGATCAACATAGTGATGTTCACCATTGAAACTACTCCATCTCACGTGTTAATCGGACATGGTTTAGTTGCTTTGGATCACGTAATCACTTAGATGATTAGAGGGATGTCTATCTAAGTGGGAGTTCTTAAGTAATATGATTAATTGAACTTAAATTTATCATGAACTTAGTCTTGACAGTATTTTGCAAGTTATGTTGTAGATCAATAGCTCGCATTGTTGCTTCCCTGTGTTTATTTTTGATATGATTCCTAGAGAAAATTATGTTGAAAGATGTTAGTAGCAAAGATGCGGATTGGATCCGTGATCTGAGGATTATCCTCATTGCTGTACAGAAGAATTATGTCCTTGATGCACCGCTAGGTGACAGACCTATTGCAGGAGCAGATGCAGACGTTATGAACGTTTGGCTAGCTCAATATGATGACTACTTGATAGTTTAGTGCACCATGATTAACGGCTTAGAATCGGGACTTCAAAGACGTTTTTGAACGTCATGGACCATATAAGATGTTCCAGGAGTTGAAGTTAATATTTCAAGCAAATACCCGAGTTGAGAGATATGAAGTCTCCAACAAGTTCTATAGCTAAAAGATGGAGGAGAATCGCTCAACTAGTGAGCATGTGCTCAGATTTTCTGGGTACTACAATCGCTTGAATCAAGTGGGAGTTAATCTTCCAGATAAAATAGTGATTGACAGAATTCTCTAGCCACCATCACCAAGTTAGTAGAACTTCGTGATGAACTATAGTATGCAAGGGATGACGAAAGTAATTCCCGAGCTCTTCGTGATGCTGAAATCGACGAAGGTAGAAATCAAGAAAAACATCAAGTGTTGATGGTTGACGAGACCACTAGTTTCAAGAAAAGGGCAAAGGGAAGAAGGGGAACTTCAAGAAGAACGGCAAGCAAGTTGCTGCTCAAGTGAAGAAGCCTGAGTCTGGTCCTAAGCCTGAGACTAAGTGCTTCTACTGCAAAGGGACTGGTCACTGGAAGCGGAACTACCCCAACTATTTGGTGGATAAGAAGGATGGCAAAGTGAGCAAAGGTATATTGGATATACATGTTATTGATGTGTACTTTACTAGTGTTTATAGCAACCCCTCGGTATTTGATACTGGTTCAGTTGCTAAGAGTAGTAACTCGAAACGGGAGTTGCAGAATAAACAGAGACTAGTAAAAGGCGAGGTGACGATATGTGTTGGAAGTAGTTCCAAGTTTGATATGATCATCATCGCACACTCCCTGTACTTTCTGGATTAGTGTTAAACTAAATAAGTGTTATTTGGTGTTTGCGTTGAGCATTAATATGATTTGATCATGTTTATTGCAATACGGTTATTCATTTAAGTTAGAGAACAATTGTCGTTCTGTTTACATGAATAAAAACCTTTTATGGTCATACACGACAACAAAAATGGTTTGTTAGATCTCGATCGTAGTGATACACATATTCATAATATTGAATCCAAAAGATGCAAAGTTAATAATGATAGTGCAACTTATTTGTGGCACTGCTGTTTAGGTCATATTGGTGTAAAGCGCATGAAGAAACTCCATACTGATTGATTTTGGAATCACTTGATTATGAATCACTTGATGCTTGCAAACCGTGCCTCATGGGCAAGATGACTAAAGCGCCGTTCTCCGGAACTATGGAGAGAGCAACAGATTTGTTGGAAATCATACATACAGATGTATGTGGTCCAATGAATATTGAGGCTCGTAGCAGGTATCATTATTTTCTGATCTTCACAGATGATTTGAGCAGATATGGGTATATCTACTTAATGAAACAGAAGTCTGAAACATTTGAAAAGTTCATATAATTTCAGAGTGAAGCGAAAAATCATCGTAACAAGAAAATAAAGTTTCTACGATTTGATCGTGGAGAAGAGTATTTTAGTTATGAGTTTGGCCTTCAGTTAAAACAATGTGAAATAGTTTCACTACTCACGCCACCTGGAACACCACAGCATAATGTGTGTCCGAACGTCATAACCGTACTTTATTGGATATAGTGCAATCTATGATGTCTCTTACCAATTTACCACTATCGTTTTGGGTTATGCATTAGAGACAGCTACATTCACGTTAAATAGGGCACCATCAAAATCCGTTGAGACGACGCCTTATGAACTGTGGTTTGGCAAGAAACCAAAGTTGTCGTTTCTTAAAGTTTGGGGTTGCGATGCTTATGTGAAAAAGTTTCATCCTGATAAGCTCAAACCCAAAACGGAGAAATGTGTCTTCATAGGATACCCAAAGGAGACAGTTGGGTACACCTTCTATCACAGATCCGAAGGCAAGACATTCGTTGCTTAGTATGGATCCTTTCTAGAGAAGGAGTTTCTCTCAAAAGAAGTGAGTGGGAGGAAAGTAGAACTTGATGAGGTAACTGTACCTGCTCCCTTATTGGAAAGTAGTTCATCACAGAAATCTGTTCCTGTGACTCCTACACCAATTAGTGAGGAAGTTAATGATGATGATCATGGAACTTCAGATCAAGTTATTACTGAACCTCGTAGGTCAACCAGAGTAAGATCCGCACCAGAGTGGTACGGTAATCCTGTTCTGGAGGTTATGTTACTAGACCATGACGAACCTACGAACTATGAAGAAGCGATGGTGAGCCCAGATTCCGTAAAATGGCTTGAGGCCATGAAATCTGAGATGAGATCCATGTATGAGAACAAAGTGTGGACTTTGGTTGACTTGCCCGATGATCGGCAAGCAATTGAGAATAAATGGATCGTCAAGAGGAAGACGAACGCTGATAGTAGTGTTACTATCTACAAAGCTAGAATTGTCGCAAAAAGGTTTTTCGACAAGTTCAAGGTGTTGACTACGATGAGAGTTTCTCACTCGTATCTATGCTTAAGTCTGTCTGAATCATGTTAGCAATTGCCGCATTTTATGAAATATGGCAAATGGATAAACAAAACTGCATTCCTTAATGGATTTATTAAAGAAGAGTTGTATATGATGCAACCAGAAGGTTTTGTCAATCCTAAAGGTGCTAACAAAATATGCAAGCTCCAGCGATCCATCTATGGACTGGTGCAAGTATCTCAGAGTTGGAATATACGCTTTGATAAGTTGATCAAAGGATATAGTTTTATACAGACTTGCGGTGAAACCTGTATTTACAAGAAAGTGAGTGGGAGCACTACAGCATTTCTGATAAGTATATGTGAATGACATATTGTTGATCAGAAATAATGTAGAATTATTCTGCAAAGCATAAAGGAGTGTTTGAAAGGAGTTTTTCAAAGAAAGACCTCGGTGAAGCTGCTTACATATTGAGCATCAAGATCTATAGAGATAGATGAAGACGCTTGATAAGTTTTTCAATGAGTACATACCTTAACAAGATTTTGAAGTAGTTCAAAATAGAACAGTCAAAGAAAGAGTTCCTGCCTGTGTTACAAGGTGTGAAATTGAGTAAAGACTCAAAGCCAGACCACGGCAAAAGATAGAAAGAGAATGAAAGTCATTCCCTATGACTTGGCCATAGGTTCTATAAAGTATGCCATGCTGTATACCAGATCTATTGTATACCCTACACTGATTTTGGCAAGGGAGTACAATAGTGATCTAGGAGTAGATCACTGGACAGCGGTCAAAAATTATCCTTATTGGAATAAGGATATGTTTCTCGATTATGGAAGTGAAAAAAGGTTCGTCGTAAAGGGTTACGTCGATGCAAGTTTTGACACTAAATCTAGATGACTCTAAGTCTCGGTCTAGATACATATTGAAAGTGGGAGCAATTAGCTAGAGTAGCTCCGTGCAGAGCATTGTAGACATAGAAATTTGCAAAATACTTACGGATCTGAATGTGACAGATCCATTGACTAAAATTATCTCACAAGCAAAACATAATCACACCTTAATACTCTTTGGGTGTTAATCACATAGCGATGTGAACTAGATTATTGACTCTAGTAAACCCTTTGGGTGTTGGTCACATAGAGATGTGAACTATGGGTGTTAATCACATGGTGATGTGAATTATTGATGTTAAATCACATGGCGATGTGAACTAGATTATTGACTCTAGTGCAGGTGGGAGACTGAAGGAAATATGCCCTAGAGGAAATAATAAAGTATTATATATTTCCTTATATCATGATAAATCTTTATTATTCATGCTAGAATTGTATTAACCGGAAACATAATACATGTGTGAATACATAGACAAACAGAGTGTCACTAGTATGCCTCTACTTGACTAGCTCGTTAATCAAAGATGGTTATGTTTCCTAGCCATAGAAATGAGTTGTCATTTGATTAACGGGATCACCTCATTAGGAGAATGACGTGATTGACTTGACCCATTCCGTTAGCTTAGCACCCGATCGTTTAGTATGTTGCTATTGCTTTCTTCATGACTTATACATGTTCCTATGACTATGAGATTATGCAACTCCCGTTTACTGGAGGAACACTTTGTGTGCTACCCAACGTCACAACGTAAATGGGTGATTATAAAGGTGCTCTACAGGTGTCTCCAAAGGTACTTGTTGGGTTGGCGTATTTCGAGATTATGATTTGTCACTCCGATTGTCGGAGAGGTATCTCTGGGCCCACTCGGTAATGCACATCACCATAAGCCTTGCAAGCATTGTGAATAATGAGTTAGTTGCGGGATGATGTATTACGGAACGAGTAAAGAGACTTGCCGGTAACGAGATTGAACTAGGTATCGAGATACCGACGATCGAATCTCGGGCAAGTAACATACCGATGACAAAGGGAACAACGTATGTTGTTATGCGGTCTGACCGATAAAGATCTTCGTAGAATATGTGGGAGCCAATATGGGCATCCAGGTCCTGCTATTGGTTATTGACCGGAGAGGTGTCTCGGTCATGTCTACATAGTTCTCGAACCCGAAGGGTCCGCACGCTTAACGTTACGATGACAGTTTTATTGAGTTTTGATGTACCGAAGGAGTTCGGAGTCCCGGATGAGATCGGGGACATGACGAGGAGTCTCGAAATGGCCGAGACGTAAAGATCGATATATTGGATGACTATATTCGGACTTCGGAAAGGTTCCGAGTGATTCGGGTATTTTTCGGAGTACCAGAGAGTTACGGGAATTCGTATTGGGCCTTAATGGGCCATACGGGAAAGGAGAGAAAGGCCTCAAAAGGTGGCCGCGCCCCTCCCCATGATCTGGTCCGAATTGGACTAGGGAAGGGGGGCGCCCCCTTCCTTCTTTCTCCTTCTCCCTTCCCTTCTCCTATTCCAACAAGGAAAGGAGGAGTCCTACTCCCGGTGGGAGTAGGACTCCCCCTTCTGGCGCGCCTCTCCTCCCTAGGCCGGCGGCCTCCCCCTTGCTCCTTTATATACGGGGGCAGGGGGCACCCCATGGACACACAACTTGATATACGATATTTTAGCCGTGTGCGGTGCCCCCTCCACCATATTACACCTCGATAATACCGTCGTGGAGCTTAGGCGAAGCCCTGCGTCGGTGGAACATCATCATCGTCACCACGCCGTCGTGCTGACGAAACTCTCCCTCAACACTCGGCTGGATCGGAGTTCGAGGGACGTCATCGAGCTGAACGTGTGTAGAACTCGGAGGTGCCGTGCGTTCGGTACTTGATCGGTCGGATCGTGAAGACGTACGACTACATCAACCGCGTTGTGATAACGCTTCCGCGTTCGGTCTACGAGGGTACGTGGACAACACTCTCCCCTCTCGTTGCTATGCATCACCATGATCTTGCGTGTGCGTAGGAATTTTTTTGAAATTACTACGTTCCCCAACAGTGGTATCAGAGCCTGGTTTTATGCGTTGATGCTATGCACGAGTAGAACACAAGTGAGTTGTGGGCGATATAAGTCATACTTCTTACCAGCATGTCATACTTTGGTTCAGCGGTATTGTGAGATGAAGCGGCCCGGACCGACATTACGCGTACGCTTACGCGAGACTGGTTTCACCGTTCGGAGCACTCGTTGCTTAAAGGTGACTGGCGGGTGTCTGTCTCTCTCACTTTAGTTGAACCGAGTGTGGCTACGCCCGGTCCTTGCGAAGGTTAAAACAGCACCAACTTGACAAACTATCGTTGTGGTTTTGATGCGTAGGTAAGAACGGTTCTTGCTAAGCCCGTAGCAGCCACGTAAAACTTGCAGCAACAAAGTAGAGGACGTCTAACTTGTTTTTGCAGGGCATGTTGTGATGTGATATGGTCAAGACATGATGTGATATAATTTGTTGTATGAGATGATCATGTTTTGTAACCGAGTTATCGGCAACTGGCAGGAGCCATATGGTTGTCGCTTTATTGTATGAGATGCAATCACCATGTAATAGTTTTACTTTATCACTAAGCGGTAGCGATAGTCGTAAAAGCAATTATTTGGCGAGACGACAACGATACTACGATGGAGATCAAGGTGTCGCGCCGGTGACGATGGTGATCATGACGGTGCTTCGGAGATGGAGATCACAAGCACAAGATGATGATGGCCATATCATATCACTTATATTGATTGCATGTGATGTTTATCTTTTATGCATCTTATCTTGCTTTGATTGACGGTAGCATTATAAGATGATCCCTCACTAAATTATCAAAGTATAAGTGTTCTCCCTGAGTATGCACCGTTGCGAAAGTTCTTCGTGCTGAGACACCATGTGTTAATCGGGTGTGATAGGCTCTACGTTCAAATACAACGGGTGCAAGACAGTTGCACACGCGGAATACTCAGGTTAAACTTGACGAGCCTAGCATATACAGATATGGCCTCGGAACACAGAGACCGAAAGGTCGAGCGTGAGTCATATAGTAGATATGATCAACATAGTGATGTTCACCATTGAAACTACTCCATCTCACGTGTTAATCGGACATGGTTTAGTTGCTTTGGATCACGTAATCACTTAGATGATTAGAGGGATGTCTATCTAAGTGGGTGTTCTTAAGTAATATGATTAATTGAACTTAAATTTATCATGAACTTAGTCTTGACAGTATTTTGCAAGTTATGTTGTAGATCAATAGCTCGCGTTGTTGCTTCCCTGTGTTTATTTTTGATATGATTCCTAGAGAAAATTATGTTGAAAGATGTTAGTAGCAAAGATGCGGATTGGATCCGTGATCTGAGGATTATCCTCATTGCTGAACAGAAGAATTATGTCCTTGATGCACCGCTAGGTGACAGACCTATTGCAGGAGCAGATGCAGACGTTATGAACGTTTGGCTAGCTCAATATGATGACTACTTGATAGTTTAGTGCACCATGATTAACGGCTTAGAATCGGGACTTCAAAGACGTTTTTGAACGTCATGGACCATATAAGATGTTCCAGGAGTTGAAGTTAATATTTCAAGCAAATACCCGAGTTGAGAGATATGAAGTCTCCAACAAGTTCTATAGCTAAAAGTTGGAGGAGAATCGCTCAACTAGTGAGCATGTGCTCAGATTGTCTGGGTACTACAATCGCTTGAATCAAGTGGGAGTTAATCTTCCAGATAAAATAGTGATTGACAGAATTCTCTAGTCACCATCACCAAGTTAGTAGAACTTCGTGATGAACTATAGTATGCAAGGGATGACGAAAGTAATTCCCGAGCTCTTCGTGATGCTGAAATCGACGAAGGTAGAAATCAAGAAAAACATCAAGTGTTGATGGTTGACGAGACCACTAGTTTCAAGAAAAGGGCAAAGGGAAGAAGGGGAACTTCAAGAAGAACGGCAAGCAAGTTGCTGCTCAAGTGAAGAAGCCTGAGTTTGGTCCTAAGCCTGAGACTAAGTGCTTCTACTGCAAAGGGACTGGTCACTGGAAGCGGAACTACCCCAACTATTTGGTGGATAAGAAGGATGGCAAAGTGAACAAAGGTATATTGGATATACATGTTATTGATGTGTACTTTACTAGTGTTTATAGCAACCCCTCGGTATTTGATACTGGTTCAGTTGCTAAGAGTAGTAACTCGAAACGGGAGTTGCAGAATAAACAGAGACTAGTAAAAGGCGAGGTGACGATATGTCTTGGAAGTAGTTCCAAGTTTGATATGATCATCATCGCACACTCCCTGTACTTTCGGGATTAGTGTTAAACTAAATAAGTGTTATTTGGTGTTTGCGTTGAGCATTAATATGATTTGATCATGTTTATTGCAATACGGTTATTCATTTAAGTTAGAGAACAATTGTCGTTCTGTTTACATGAATAAAAACCTTTTATGGTCATACACACCAACAAAAATGGTTTGTTGGATCTCGATCATAGTGATACACATATTCATAATATTGAATCCAAAAGATGCAAAGTTAATAATGATAGTGCAACTTATTTGTGGCACTGCTGTTTAGGTCATATTGGTGTAAAGCGCATGAAGAAACTCCATACTGATGGATTTTGGAATCACTTGATTATGAATCACTTGATGCTTGCGAACCGTGCCGCATGGGCAAGATGACTAAAACGCCGTTCTCCGGAACTATGGAGAGAGTAACAGGTTTGTTGGAAATCATACATACAGATGTATGTGGTCCGATGAATATTGAGGCTCGTAGCAGGTATCATTATTTTCTGATCTTCACAGATGATTTGAGCAGATATGGGTATATCTACTTAATGAAACAGAAGTCTGAAACATTTGAAAAGTTCATATAATTTCAGAGTGAAGCGAAAAATCATCGTAACAAGAAAATAAAGTTTCTACGATTTGATCGTGGAGAAGAGTATTTTAGTTATGAGTTTGGCCTTCAGTTAAAACAATGTGAAATAGTTTCACTACTCACGCCACCTGGAACACCACAGCATAATGGTGTGTCCGAACGTCATAACCGTACTTTATTGGATATAGTGCAATCTATGATGTCTCTTACCAATTTACCACTATCGTTTTGGGGTTATGCATTAGAGACAGCTACATTCACGTTAAATAGGGCACCATCAAAATCCGTTGAGACGACGCCTTATGAACTGTGGTTTGGCAAGAAACCAAAGTTGTCGTTTCTTAAAGTTTGGGGTTGCGATGCTTATGTGAAAAAGTTTCATCCTGATAAGCTCAAACCCAAATCAGAGAAATGTGTCTTCATAGGATACCCAAAGGAGACAGTTGGGTACACCTTCTATCACAGATCCGAAGGCAAGACATTCGTTGCTTAGTATGGATCCTTTCTAGAGAAGGAGTTTCTCTCGAAAGAAGTGAGTGGGAGGAAAGTAGAACTTGATGAGGTAACTGTACCTGCTCCCTTATTGGAAAGTAGTTCATCACAGAAATCTGTTCCTGTGACTCCTACACCAATTAGTGAGGAAGTTAATGATGATGATCATGGAACTTCAGATCAAGTTATTACTGAACCTCGTAGGTCAACCAGAGTATGATCCGCACCAGAGTGGTACGGTAATCCTGTTCTGGAGGTTATGTTAGTAGACCATGACGAACCTATGAACTATGAAGAAGCGATGGTGAGCCCAGATTCCGCAAAATGGCTTGAGGCCATGAAATCTGAGATGAGATCCATGTATGAGAACAAAGTGTGGACTTTGGTTGACTTGCCCGATGATCGGCAAGCAATTGAGAATAAATGGATCGTCAAGAGGAAGACGAACGCTGATAGTAGTGTTACTATCTACAAAGCTAGAATTGTCGCAAAAAGGTTTTTCGACAAGTTCAAGGTGTTGACTACGATGAGAGTTTCTCACTCGTATCTATGCTTAAGTCTGTCTGAATCATGTTAGCAATTGCCGCATTTATGAAATTTGGCAAATGGATAAACAAAACTGCATTCCTTAATGGATTTATTAAAGAAGAGTTGTATATGATGCAACCAGAAGGTTTTGTCAATCCTAAAGGTGCTAACAAAATATGCAAGCTCCAGCGATCCATCTATGGACTGGTGCAAGTATCTCGGAGTTGGAATATACGCTTTGATAAGTTGATCAAAGGATATAGTTTTATACAGACTTGCGGGAAAGCCTGTATTTACAAGAAAGTGAGTGGGAGCACTACAGCATTTCTGATAAGTATATGTGAATGACATATTGTTGATCAGAAATAATGTAGAATTATTCTGCAAAGCATAAAGGAGTGTTTGACAGGAGTTTTTCAAAGAAAGACCTCGGTGAAGCTGCTTACATATTGAGCATCAAGATCTATAGAGATAGATGAAGACGCTTGATAAGTTTTTCAATGAGTACATACCTTAACAAGATTTTGAAGTAGTTCAAAATAGAACAGTCAAAGAAAGAGTTCTTGTCTGTGTTACAAGGTGTGAAATTGAGTAAAGGCTCAAAGCCAGACCACGGCAAAAGATAGAAAGAGAATGAAAGTCATTCCCTATGCCTTGGCCATAGGTTCTATAAAGTATGCCATGCTGGATACCAGATCTATTGTATACCCTACACTAATTTTGGCAAGGGAGTACAATAGTGATCTAGGAGTAGATCACTGGACAGCGGTCAAAAATTATCCTTAGTGGAATAAGGATATGTTTCTCGATTATGGAAGTGAAAAAAGGTTCATCGTAAAGGGTTACGTCGATGCAAGTTTTGACACTAAATCTAGATGACTCTAAGTCTCGGTCTAGATACATATTGAAAGTGGGAGCAATTAGCTAGAGTAGCTCCGTGCAGAGCATTGTAGACATAGAAATTTGCAAAATACTTACGGATCTGAATGTGACAGACCCGTTGACTAAAATTATCTCACAAGCAAAACATAATCACACCTTAATACTCTTTGGTTGTTAATCACATAGCGATGTGAACTAGATTGTTGACTCTAGTAAACCCTTTGGGTGTTGGTCACATAGAGATGTGAACTATGGGTGTTAATCACATGGTGATGTGAATTATTGATGTTAAATCACATGGCGATGTGAACTAGATTATTGACTCTAGTGCAAGTGGGAGACTGAAGGAAATATGCCCTAGAGGCAATAATAAAGTATTATATATTTCCTTATATCATGATAAATGTTTATTATTCATGCTAGAACTGTATTAACCGGAAACATAATACATGTGTGAATACATAGACAAACAGAGTGTCACTAGTATGCCTCTACTTGACTAGCTCGTTAATCAAAGATGGTTATGTTTCCTAGCCATAGACATGAGTTGTCTTTTGATTAACGGGATCGCCTCATTAGGAGAATGACGTGATTGACTTGACCCATTCCGTTAGCTTAGCACCCGATCGTTTAGTATGTTGCTATTGCTTTCTTCATGACTTATACATGTTCCTATGACTATGAGATTATGCAACTCCCGTTTACCGGAGGAACACTTTGTGTGCTACCAAACGTCACAACGTAAATGGGTGATTATAAAGGTGCTCTACAGTTGTCTCCAAAGGTACTTGTTGGGTTGGCGTATTTCGAGATTATGATTTGTCACTCCGATTGTCGGAGAGGTATCTCTGGGCCCACTCGGTAATGCACATCACTATAAGCCTTGCAAGCATTGTGACTAATGAGTTAGTTGCGGGATGATGTATTACGGAACGAGTAAAGAGACTTGCCGGTAACGAGATTGAACTAGGTATCGAGATACCGACGATCGAATCTCGGGCAAGTAACATACCGATGACAAAGGGAACAACGTATGTTGTTATGCGGTCTGACCGATAAAGATCTTCGTAGAATATGTGGGAGCCAATATGGGCATCCAGGTCCCGCTATTGGTTATTGACCGGAGAGGTGTCTCGGTCATGTCTACATAGTTCTCGAACCCGAAGGGTCCGCACGCTTAACGTTACGATGACAGTTTTATTGAGTTTTGATGTACCGAAGGAGTTCGGAGTCCCGGATGAGATTGGGGACATGACGAGGAGTCTCTAAATGGCCGAGACATAAAGATCGATATATTGGACGACTATATTCGGACTTCGGAAAGGTTCCGAGTGATTCGGGTATTTTTCGGAGTACCGGAGAGTTACGGGAATTCGTATTGGGCCTTAATGGGCCATACGGGAAAGGAGAGAAAGCCTCAAAAGGTGGCCGCGCCCCTCCCCATGATCTGGTCCGAATTGGACTAGGGAAGGGGGGCGCCCCCTTCCGTCTTTCTCCTTCTCCCTTCCCTTCTCCTATTCCAACAAGGAAAGGAGGAGTCCTACTCCCGGTGGGAGTAGGACTCCCCCTTCTGGCGCGCCTCTCCTCCCTAGGCCGGCGGCCTCCCCCTTGCTCCTTTATATACGGGGGCAGGGGGGCACCCCATGGACACACAACTTGATATACGATACTTTAGCCGTGTACGGTGCCCCCCTCCACCATATTACACCTCGATAATACCGTCGGGGAGCTTAGGCGAAGCCCTGCGTCGGTGGAACATCATCATCGTCACCACGCCGTCGTGCTGACGAAACTCTCCCTCAACACTCGGCTGGATCGGAGTTCGAGGGACGTCATCGAGCTGAACGTGTGTAGAACTCGGAGGTGCCGTGCGTTCGGTACTTGATCGGTCGGATCGTGAAGACGTATGACTACATCAACCGCGTTGTGATAACGCTTCCGCTGTCGGTCTACGAGGGTACGTGGACAACACTCTCCACTCTCGTTGCTATGCATCACCATGATCTTGCATGTGCGTAGGAATTTTTTTGAAATTACTACGTTCCCCAACACTCCTGACTTTTTGTGTGTTCAAAATGCAGCATTCAAAGCCACATCATCAATTTTCAACCCTTTCTGACTTCATTTGTTATTTTTCATGCATTTACTGATTACTTTGAGCTATAAGACCCTAAAATTGAAAAGCATTCCAAATGAACTCTGAAAAGGTTGAAAGTTGGCATGGTATCATCATTTCATCCACATAGCATGTGCAAGAAAGTTGAGAGGGTTACGGCAAAAACCGGATGCACTTCATGTACAAAACGGACAGTCTCTTTCGAAGTATCAGGATTTCATACGGAAACTCGTCTGTTACAAAGGGATTTCATTTTTTAAAACTTATTTGAACTCCCGACTTTTTGTGTGTTCAAAATGCACCGTTCAAAGCCACATCATCAATTTTCAACCCTTTCTGACTTCATTTGTTATTTTTCATGCATTTACTGATTATTCTGAGCTATAAGACCCTAAAATTGAAAAGCATTTCAAATGAACTCTGAAAAGGTTGAAAGTTGGCATGGTATCATCATTTCTTCCACATAGCATGTGCAAGAAAGTTGAGAGGGTTACGGCAAAAACTGGATGCACTTCGTGTACAAAACGGACAATCTCTTCCGAAGTATCAGGATTTCATACGGAAACTCGTCTGTTACAAAGGTATTTCAAATGAACTACGAAAAGGTTGAAAGTTGGCATGGTATCATCATAATAGTTGTGGAGAGAAAGTCTTCAGTTTTTCTTCGCTTGTGTCCTTTCCTTGTTGCGCCGTAACCATGGATAATCTTCATCATTTATCAGGATGCTTGGGTCATCCTTGACTTTGAAGGAAGGAATTTCATGAAACTTTTCATAATCTTCGGACATGTCTGACTTGCCCTCCACTCCCACGATGTCCCTTTTTCCTGAAAGAACTATGTGGCGCTTTGGCTCATCGTATGATGTATTCGCTTCCTTATCTTTTCTTTTTCCCGGTTTGGTCCTTCACATAGATAACCTGTGCCACATCATTGGCTAGGACGAACGGTTCGTCAATGTACCCAAGATTGTTCAGATCCACTGTTATCATTCCGTACTGTGGGTCTACCTGTACCCCGCCTCCTGACAGATTGACCCATTTGCACTTAAACAAAGGGACCTTAAAATCATGTCCGTAGTCAAGTTCCCATATGTCCACTATGTAACCATAATATGTGTCCTTTCCCCTCTCGGCTGCTGCATCAAAGCAGACACCGCTGTTTTGGTTGGTGCTCTTTTGATCTTGGGCGATCGTGTAAAATGTATTCCCATTTATCTTGTATCCTTTGTAAGTCAATACAGTCAAAGATGGTCCCCTGGACAACGAGTACAGCTCATCACAAACAGTATTGTCACCTCTCAGACGTGTTTCCAACCAACTGCTGAAAGTCCTGATGTGTTCACATGTAATCCAGTCGTCGCATTGCTCCGGGTGTTTGGAGCGCAGACTGTTCTTGTGTTCATCGACATACGGGGTCACCAAGGTAGAGTTCTGTAGAACTGTGTAGTGTGCTTGAGACCAAGAATATCCGTCCCTGCATATTATTGAGTCCCCTCCAAGCGTGCCTTTTCCAGTCAGTCTCCCCTCATACCGCGATTTAGGGAGACCTGTCTTCTTAAGGCCAGGAATGAAGTCAACACAAAACCCAATGACATACTCTGTTTGATGGCCCATGGAGATGCTTCCTTGTGGCCTAGCGCGGTTACGGACATATTTCTTTAGGACTCCCATGAACCTCTCAAAGGGGTACATATTGTGTAGAAATACGGGACCCAGAATGACAATCTCGTCAACTAGATGAACTAGGACGTGCGTCATGATATTGAAGAAGGATGGTGGGAACACGAGCTCGAAACTGACAAGACATTGCACCACATCACTCCTTAGCCTTGGTATGATTTCTGGATCGATTGCCTTCTGAGAGATTGCATTGAGGAATGCACATAACTTCATAATGGCTAATCGGAAGTTTTCCGGTAGAAGCCCCCTCAATGCAACCGGAAGCAGTTGCGTCATAATCACGTGGCAGTCATGAGACTTTAGGTTCTGAAACTTTTTCTCCGGCATATTTATTATTCCCTTTATATTCGACGAGAAGCTAGTCGGGACCTTCATACTAAGCAGGCATTCAAAGAAGATTTCCTTCTCTTCTTTGGTAAGAGTGTAGCTGGCAGGACCTTCATACTGCTTTGGAGGCATGCTGTTTTTTCATGCAAACATTGCAGGTCCTCCCGTGCCTCAGCTGTATCTTTTGTCTTCCCATACACGCCCAAGAAGCCTAGCAGGTTCACGCAAAGGTTCTTCGTCACATGCATCACGTCGATCGAAGAGCGGACCTCTAGGTCTTTCCAGTAGGGTAGGTCCCAAAATATAGATTTCTTCTTCCACATGGGTGCACGTCCCTCAGCGTCATTCGGAACAGCTAGTCCGTCGGGACCCTTTCCAAAGATTACGTGTAAATCATTGACCATAGCAAGTACGTGATCACCGGTACGCATGGCGGGCTTCTTCCGGTGATCTGCCTCGCCTTTGAAATGCTTGCCTTTCTTTTGACATTGATGGTTGGTCGGAAGAAATCGACGATGGCCCAGGTACACAGTGCGTGCATGCGTGGTATCCCTTGTTTGTTTGTCCTGAAAGGTTACTAAGAGCGGGCCAATCGTTGATGGTTACAAATAGCAACGCGTGCAGGTTAATTCCTCCTGTTTGTGCTCACCCCACGTACGTACACCGTTTCCATTCCACAGCTGTAAAAGTTCTTCAACTAATGGCCTTAGGTAGACATCAATGTCGTTGCCGGGTTGCTTAGGTCCTTGGATGAGAACTGGCATCATAATGAACTTCCGCTTCATGCACATCCGAGGAAGCTTATACATACATAGAGTCACGGGCCAGGTGTTGTGATTGCTGCTCTGCTCCCCGAAAGGATTAATGCCATCCGCGCTTAAACCAAACCATATGTTCCTTGGGCCACGTGCAAACTCAGCCCAGTACTCTCTCTCGATTTTTCTCCACTGCGACCCGTCAGCGGGTGCTCTCAACTTCCCGTCTTTCTTATGGTCCTCACTGTGCCATCGCATCAACTTGGCATGCTCTTTGTTTCTGAACAGTCGTTTCAACCATGGTATTATAGGAGCATACCACATCACCTTCACAGGAACCCTCTTCCTGCGGGGCTCGCCGTCAACATCACCAGGGTCATCTCGTCTGATCTTATACCGCAATGCACCGCATACCGGGCATGCGTTCAAATCCTCGTACGCACCACGGTAGAGGATGCAGTCATTAGGGCATGCATGTATCTTCTGCACCTCCAATCCTAGAGGGCATACAACCTTCTTTGCTGCGTACGTACTGTCGGGCAATTCGTTATCCTTTGGAAGCTTCTTCTTCAATATTTTCAGTAGCTTCTCAAATCCTTTGTCAGGCACAGAATTCTCTGCCTTCCAGTACAGCAATTCCAGTACGGTACCGAGCTTTGTGTTGCCATCTTTGCAATTGGGGTACAACCCTTTTTTGTGATCCTCTAACATGCGATCGAACTTCAGCTTCTCCTTTTGACTTTCGCATTGCGTCCTTGCATCGACAATGACCCGGCGGAGATCATCATCATTGGGCACATCGTCTGGTTCCTCTTGATCTTCAGCAGCATCATCGGGCACATCGTCTGGTTCCTCTTGATCTTCACCAGCTCCCCCCGTTGCAGCATCACCGTATTCAGGGGGCACATAGTTGTCATCATCCTCTTCGTCTTCGCCGTCTTCCATCATAACCCCTATTTCTCCGTGCCTCATCCAAACATTATACACTACAGGAATCAGCTATTTTGCCGTCTGCCACGGCGGACGGCAAAGGCACGAACGGCGGACGGCAAAGGCCTTTGCCGTCAGCCGCGGACGGCAAAAGGCTCCGGCAAAGTAGGCTACGGTAAACAGCTACTTTGCCGTCTGCTTCCTGGCGGCTGACGGCAAAGAGGGCGGACGGCAATAATTGTGCTCTCAGTCTGTTAAGTGGCTAACGGCAGGCCTTTGCCGTTCGCCGCGGACGGCAAACTTTCTAGTGCCTTTGCCGTCTGCCAGTGGACGGCAAACTTTCTAGTGCCTTTGCCGTCTGCCATATGATGTCATCTACACGTCACTACATGGCAGGCCTTTTCCGTCTGCCGCTGATGGCAAACTCTTTGCCGTCTGCTACTGTAGGCAAACTGACCAAATGGGTCAGCTCCCAGGAAGCACAGCTGGATGCCACGTGGCTTCTTTGCCGTCCGCGGCAGACGGCAAAGGGCCCGTTGCCGTCGGTGGCAGACGGCAAAGAGCCTGCATATTGGGTCTTTTTCTGTTTTTTATTAAATCCAACAATTTTCACAGAAAATATATATGGCATATATAGATATATTTCACAAGGCAATTACAGAGCAAACATATAAGATATCCAACATGCATAGTTCCATCATACATAGTTCCATCACATAACTTCATCACATATGTTCCATCCAACTACCAAGTTCCATGCATAGTTCCATCATACATAGCATAGTTCATCCAACTACCAAGATACATGCATAGTTCAACGATACAAAAGAAACAGAGAAAGGGATAAGGAGCACTCCATCTATGCAAGCTTTCGTCAAGTGAATGAAATCTGCAAAATGAAAAATAAGAAAGTTAGAAATAGGTGACTAGAATAAGAAGACTAGAACAAGAAGAGTAGAACAAGAAGAAGACTAGAACAAGAAGAGTAGAACAAGAAGAGTATGTCATTTATGAGCTAACTTACGTGAAATGGATCATATATGAGCTAACTAAGTTGAAATGGGTCGTTTATGAGCTAGCTAAGGTGAAATGGATCATTTATGATCTAACTTAGTTGAAATGGGTCGTTTATGAGCTAACTAAGGTCAAATGGATCGTTTTTGAGGTAACTAAGGTGAAATGGATCGTTTTTTAGCTAACTAAGGTGAAATGGATCGTTTTTGAGCTAACTTAGCTGAAATGGATCATTTATGAGCTAATTTAGTTGAAATGGATCTTTTTGAGCTAACTTAGGTGAAATGGATCATTTAAGAGCTAATTTAGGTGAAATGGATCGTTTTTTAGCTAACTTGGTGAAATGGATCGTTTATGAGCTAAATTAGTTGAAATGGATCGTTTATGAGATAACCTAGGTAAGATGGGTCATTTTGGAGTTAACCTAGTTGAAATGGGTCATTTTAAAGCTAACGTAGGTAAAATGGATCATTTAGGAGCTAATCTAGGTAAAATGGGTCATTTTTTAGCTAACTTGGATGAACTGGATCATTTATAAGCTAACCTAGGTAAAATGGGTCATTTTAGAGCTAACTTAAGTAAAATGGATCGTCTATGAGCTAATTAAAGCTAAGTCTAGGTCTTTATGCATGTGTTAAGCAAAACACTAGATAAACTTACCAAGATCCAGGAGGTGTAAGAGCGGGGTGGCTCGTGTCGGTAGCTGGAGAAGGATCGTGCGATGCTTGTCTGGAGTTACGCTGCACCAAAGATCATTTCCAATGTCTTGTTAGCATAATGACACTCAAATGTTAAGACTAGCAAGTAATGTCCATTCAAATAAAACTCACCGTGGTCCCAGGAGCAATCACTGGCATCGGCGGAGCGGTCTGACCTGTCTTCTCGCACACAGACTGCACATTTGGTTTCGACGACTCAGTCATACTAGTTAGTAATGAGACAAACACTACATGAATGTTTTGGCTAATCTGCAGAAGAAACTTACCACAAGGAGCTCGTACATGGCCCTTGCCTGCATGTCATTCCGTGCCCTCTCCTCCTCCATCATCTTTGTCGTCCTCTCCTCCAACTCCCGCTGCCTCTCCGCCGCCTCCGCCAGAAGTTTCTCCGTTCTATCTCTCTCACTCTGTATAGCAGCCTGCAACACCACTCACATGACCATTTGTAATCATTGATGGAAGCGCACACAATGTAATGGAGAAAGATAACTGAGTATGTATCACTAACCTTGATGGCGAGTTGCCGTGTCGGTGTAATGGGGTGTCGTGTCGGTGTCGGGGTCGGGGTGTCGGGTCAGGCTCGGGGTCGGGGTGTCGGGTCGGGGTCGGGGTCGGGGTCGGGGTCTCGGGGTCGGGGTGTCGGGTCGGGGTGCCGGGTCGGGGTCGGGGTGCCGTGTCGGTGTCGGGGTCGGGGTGTCGGGTCAGGCTCGGGGTCGGGGTCTCGGGGTCGGGGTGTCTGGTCGGGGTGCCGGGTCGGGGTCGGGTGCCGTGTCGGTGTCGGGGTAAGGGTGGGTGTGGTGTTAGGGTGTCCGTGTCGGGGTGTCGGGTTCAGGCTCGGAGTCGGGGTCTTCGGGGTCGGGGTGTCGGGTCGGGGTGCCGGGTCGGGGTCGGGGTGCCGTGTCGGTGTCGGGGTCGGGGTGTCGGGTCAGGCTCGGGGTCGGGGTGTCGGGGTCGGGGTCGGGGTGCCGGGTCGGGGTCGGGGTGCCGTGTCGGTGTCGGGTCGGGGTATCGGGTCAGCTTGGGGTCGGGTCGGGGTCGGGGTGTCGGGGTCTAGGGGTCGGGGTGTCGTGTCGGGGTGCCGGGTCGGGGTCGGGGTGTCGGGTCGGGGTCGGGGTGCCGTGTCGGGTCGGGGTTTTTTCCTCTTTTTTCCTTTTCTTCTTCTCCTATTCTTCTTTCCTTTTTTTTTCCTTCTTCTTCTTCCTCCTCCTTTCCTTTTTCCTCTTCTTCTTCTCCTCCTCTCCTCTTTTTTCTTCTTCTTCTTCCTCTTCCTCTTTTTTCTTCTCCTCCTCCTCTTCTTCTTCTTCCTTTCCTTTTTCCTCTTCTTCTTCTCCTCCTCTCCTCTTTTTTCTTCTTCTTCTTCCTCTTCTTCTTTTTCTTCTCCTCCTCCTCTTCTTCTTCTTCCTTTCCTTTTCCTCTTCTTCTTCTCCTCCTCTCCTCTTTTTCTCTTCTTCTTTCCTCAAACTAAACTAAACCTAAAACTAAACCTAAAACTAAAACTAAACTAAAACTAAACCTAAAACTAAAACTAAAACTAAATCTAACTAAAACTAAAACTAAAAAGGAAAAAAACAGAAAAAAAAAAGAAAAAAGGAGGGGGCTCACCTGGGGCAGGGCCGGTGGAGGAGGAGGCCGGTGGAGGAGGGGGCGGGGCGATGGAGGAGGTGGCCGGTGGAGGAGGTGGCCGGGGCGCGGGGGCGGCCTGGGGCGGCGGGGGGCGGGTCCGGGGCGGTGGGGCGCGGGGCGGCGGGGGGCCGGGGCGGCGGGGGGCGGGCGGGGGGGCGACGGGGCGGTGTGGCGGCGGGGCCCGGGGGCCGGGGCGGTGGGGCGACGGGGCGGCGGGGCGACGGGTGGTGGGGCGACGGCGCCGGGCGGCAGTGGCGACGGGGCGGGGGCCGGTGGGCGGCGGGGTGGTGGGGCGACCAGGCGGCGGCGAGTGGTGGGGGCGGGCACGCGGCGGGCGGCGGCACGTGGCGGGCGGTGGGGTGGGAAAGTGGTGGCGGGGCTCGGCGAGGAGAGAACAGAGTAACGGGCGGGGGTACGGGCCGTTAGGTAGTGTCCTCTTTGCCGTCCGCCTCTCTTTGCCGTCCGCCCTTTTGCCTCTTTGCCGTCTGCTGGCAGGCGGCAAAGAGGTGGGCCGTTAAATTTTTCCCAAACGGGCGGGGGGTGGGGGCCACCTCTCTCTTTGCCGTCCGCCAGCGGACTGCAAAAATTCTTTGCCGTCTGCTGGCGGACGGCAAAGAGCTCGCAGATGGCAAAGAGCTTCTTTGCCGTCTGCCATTTCTTTGCCGTCCGCTTTTGGGTAGCTGATGGCAAAGAGCTTCTTTGCCGTCAGCTAGCAGACGGCAAAGAGCTGGCAGATGGCAAATTAGCTGATTCCAGTAGTGATAGTGTGGCATGAAACCCTTGTAAAGCAGGTGGCTGTGAAGGATTTTCCGGTCAGAGTAAGACATCGTATTCCCACATTTAGGGCATGGACAACACATAAAACCATTCTGCTTGTTTGCCTCAGCCGCTTCGAGAAAATCATGCACGCCCTTAATGTACTCGGAGGTGTGTCTGTCACCGTACATCCATTGTCGGTTCATCTGCGTGCATTATATATAATTATGTGTGTCAAAAGTTAGAAAATCAGAAAAATGTCTATCTAAAGTAAGAAAATCAGACAAGTATCTATCTAAAGTAAGAAAATCATAAAGAAGATAAGAACAAGAGGCTCACCACGGTGGTGCCGGCGACGAGATCGGCGCGGGCGATCGACGGCGGTGAAAACGAGGACGGGGCGTGACGGACCGCTAAACCTAGACAAATCTCGGGAAAAATGGAGCTCCGGGGTCGAGCTTCGAGAGGAGAAAGCTTAACTAGTGTGGCCGGGCATTTCATCGAACACCTCATGTGCATAGGAGGTGAGCTAGAGCACCCAATGCCCTCCCCCTCGCCGGCCAACAAAAAACAGAGCACTGTGGAGTGCTCTGCTGCGGCGATGGGGTATATATAGGCAACTTATTTGTCCCGATTCGTGGCAGGAACCGGAACTAAACCCCTCTTCTGTACCGGTTCTAGGCACGAACCGGTACCAATGGCTGTGGGCCAGGAGCGCGGCCCATTGGTCCTGGTTCGTGCCTAGAATTGGAACAAATAGATCCAGACGAACCGGGACCAATGCCCACGGGACCAATGCCGACCCCCTGGGCTCACGAACCGGGTCTAATGCCCCATGGGTCCCGGTTCGTTAAGAACCGAAACTAATGGGCTGGCCAGGCCCGAACCAAAGCCCTGTTTTTTACTAGTGGAGGGACCAAATCTAGGAGAAGTCAGGAGAGCGGAAGAGGAGGGGTTGCTCCGATATGAGGAAGCGGGATTGGGGACTGGGCGACATAATTGTGCAAGCACGTATGCAAGTGCTTCTATTTGCTTCTCGCTGAGGCAACTGCTTGAGGTAGCACATGCATCCTTTATTAGATGACCTCACAGCCCCCTCCCCCATATTTCCTCATTTTCTTATAGAAAATACTTTTTTGAAATACATTCTTAAACATATTGTAAACCAAGTTTAACTATTTATTTATTTAAAAATAAATTAGTTACTCCTCAACTTTTAATGTAATTGATTTTTCCCGCATATTTCAAGAAAATGTCCATGGAAATAAAAAGTGGTTGTTCTTTCAAAACAATGTTCACGTAATTTAAGTAGTATTCACAAATTAAATAAATTTTACGTAATTTAAGAATTTTTCATGTTTTATTATAAAAGTTGTTCTATTTTTTTTCAAAAAATCATTTATATTGAATAAACATATGTGTAATTTTACTATTGTTCAGGTCTTGTTCATGTTTTAGTGAAAAAAACATAAAGTTTCTATATAAGGATAATGAAAATGGAAGAAAAAAATAAGAATTTGAAAAAAAACAAAAGAATAAAATGAACAAAAACAGACAGAAAATTGAATATACATTCCTGAAACAAGATGAAAACTGAATAGTAGGAAAAAATAGTCAGAAAAAAATGGAAAAGGCGGCACAATTGCTCATGCCGCTGTATGTTTGCCCGCCTTCTTAACGCAATGAATGCGTGTTGAATAGGGTTTAGCCACGCATGGGCGGGCGATAGGGGCATGTGGAAGTTATTGGGCTTTGGGCCTAACGTGGTAATCCTTGCGCTGGGTTGCATCATGGACTGTGCCACTCGAATTTCATGAATTTAATTCGTGTTTTCGATTTTAACGCCCGAGCAAACACCCAACGCCAAATAGGATCACACTGGTACTCGATGGATTTTTGGGAAATGAACCAAAAGATGTTAGAGAGAGATAGAATCTAGATTGGATGGGGCGATTCGAAATGTTGATGCACCAAGACACTTTTTATACTTTAAAAACTTTAAAAATAATTGAGGGCGTGCGCCCAAGCACACCAAACTAGTCGAGGAGCGCTCCTTCTGGAGCCTCCCCAAGGGTCATTCGGCGTGGGCTCGCGCTCTCAGCTGCCGCCATGTGTCACGCTCTGGGCGCTCCCTTTTCTTATTTTTTCCGCACGTGTTTTTGGCTTTTTATATGATTTTTTCAGCTTTTCACCGTCTTTTTAGCTTTAAAAAAATTGAAAAAAAAAACTTTTTTGCATGAAAAACGCGGATTTGTTTGCTTTGCGAGAGGCATGGTTGTGCCTGTTGAAAACGAAAGAAAAACATGTTTTCTTTTCTTTTTTCCTTCCATGAGAGGCAAGGTTTTGCTTCCTAGAGGTAGGGTTGTGCCTCTCGAAATCAGAAAAAAAAGTGTTTTCTCTTTTTTTTCCTTCAGCGAGAGGCACGTCCGTGCCTCTAGAAAATGAAAAAAAAACTTGTTTTCTTTTTTTTGTGAGAGGCACGGTTTTCCTTCCATGAGAGACAGGGCCGTGCCACTCGGAAACGAAAAAAATGTGTTTTCCTTTTTTTTACGAGAGGCACGGTTTAGCTTCCGTGAAAGGCACGATTTTGTTTAGCGAGTCTCGAAAACAGAAAAACGCGTTTCCATTTTTCCTTCAGCGAGAGACACGGATTCGCTTACATGAGAGGCATGGTCGTGCCTCTCGCAAACGGCTTTCGGAAAGGAAAAAAACATGCTCCTGTTTTGGTTTTTCGTCTAGTTTTTTGTTCTGAAAAATAAGTTCATCAAAACCTATCAACATGGAATCTAATTTTAAAGATCTCAACGTGAAGAATCCAAAGATGAAAAAGGGTTTGAGATTTGGACGCACTGTTTAAGAGATAAAATGTTTTGAATAAACGGATCTAAGAAAAAAGAAAAAATTCATAGATTGCGACAAGTGCGCACATGCAGCATGCCACTTGTCGCAACATGAGAAGGGTGAAAGTAATCTTTAAAAAAAGTACTCCTCAATTACTAGTTACTTCGCTATATTTAAGAATCAAGGATGAGCCTGTGGGTTGTGGCTCGATGGTTGGTTGTGGCGGTGCCCACCCAGCATACAATTTTCACCTTACAAGCACCTCACACGTCTATGAGCCACAAGGATGACGATATATCCGGCGTTTACAGAGTCAGATGATTTTAAAAGTTTCTCAAGAGATGTCTCGTGCATATAGGTTATATAACTTAATAGACGCCTAATAAGGTGCGTGCACAAGTGTGATGTGTGTTGTTCAAGCGTCCACAACATGTATTCATAAGGCTCGAGGAAACTATTTTTGAGAATAAGTTAAGTTGACATGATGAATTTCTCAAAAAAGTGAGAAAAATAGAATAATGAATGACGAATCAATATGTGGTTGGATGGTTAAAAAGACATTGATGTTGACCTTGCATTTTTCTAGATTTATTTCAGACTTCCGGTGATGTTCGTCAATAGGAGCATATGTTCCCACCGACACCGTGGCGTTTATGGTGACTTTGTAAAATCCCAAGATTATATGCCGGCTCGGTCTCGAAGATGCTCATAGTGATAGAGTGTGTATAAGTGCGTTTATAGAGGTAAGTGTATGCTCGTGTATTTAAGCGACTTTGGATTGTACTATGTTCAAAAGAAAAAAGATTTGCTAGGAGTACATAACAGTTGGCACGCACTGAAGCATCCAAGATCCTTCTCGATCTCCTCTTCCCCTTCCCATTCCCCACCCACGGCTAGGTTGCAAACCCTAGCTCCTCGCTGATGTGAGCCTCCCGGAGATTCCCAATCCAGCTGCCACCCCACTCCGGCGCCCGACTCCGTCCCCGGTCCTCCTCCTCCTCTCCCCCTCTCGCACAAGGTGCTGAAGACTCGTCCGCGGTGAGCTCCTCCATCTGCGCATCCTCAACCTAGGAGTTTTAGCACTGTAGCTTGTTGGGCAGATCGGTCGAGGCTCTGCCTGACCAACATTGTTCCTTTCTTTCAGTAGATCTATCTATCATCTGTGCTTGGTAGTGCAGTTTTTGCCTGAAATGTTTGCGGATTGCTACTTTACCTGGCCAAAATGTGTTCCTTTTAGTAGATCTATCTAGCACGCCTGGTACAAATGGTTAGGGATGTGTACTTGGTTCTGATGCAGACTTTATCACCGTTTCAACATGTTTTACAGGAAGCAGATGGCACAAAATTGCTACTTTGCCTCATAGAAATCTGTTTTCCTTTAGTTCATGTGAGCTTGGCAATGGAGTTAATTTTGATCTGGTATACAAGCAACAAACAATAAATGTCCAGTAATTTTCCGTCTGCCCTCTTCATCTAAACAGAAATGAAAATGGTATGTGTGGTCACTGATGCTGGGCCATTGCAAGAACGCATTTCTTATACAGCTCGTCATACTCTGCTCCTGTTGGTGTCTCTTGCCAGAGGAAGGCAAATAAAAGTTCTTTCTTTTCTACTACTCCCTCCGTTCCTAAATATATGTCTTTTAAGAGATTTCAATATGGACCACATGCGTATTTTAGAGTGTAGATTCACTCATTTTGCTCCGTATGTAGTCCATATTGAAATCTCTAAAAAGACTTATACTCCCTCCGTTCCAAATTACTCGTCGTGGTTTTAATTCAAATTGTACCATTGCCACAACATGTATTCATAAGGCTCGAGGAAACTATTTTTGAGAATAAGTTAAGTTGACATGCTCTGCGTACTGTTTAAGCTTAGTTGCGGCTACTACTTTCTGCAGCTGTTGTCACCAATTGCAAGAAGCATTCCTATATATTATATAGTGCCAGTTAGGTGGTGCGGTGAATTTAGCTTTACTACTTCCTTTCTGTCTGATGGATTGATGGTTTCTGCCGCATCTACATATTTTCATTATGCTCTGAACTTCAGCCTTTTTTTATAAAATTGAGCTGATGGCCTTTGGTCTTAAATTGTACAATAAGCATCTCTAGTTGCAGCTTTTACTCTGTTTAACTATGAATCCTATTTCTTCTCCTGTAGACTTTGCATGATGGAGGCTGCGCGGTACGGACCTTGGTCAGATCTTCCGCCGGAACTCCTGGGCCTTGTCCTCAAGCGCCTCCCTTCGCTAGCTGACCGTGTTCATCTGAGAGCAGTCTGTCACCCATGGCGCTCTAATGGTCTGCTGCAACAGCTTCCCGTCCCATTCCCGTGGCTCACCCTTCCTGATGGTACCTTCTTCAGCATCCCAGGAGGCGAGGTTCACCGCATGCCTATACCAGATGGTGCTAGTTGCTGTGGCTCCATCGACAACTGGTTATTCCTCATGGGCAGTGATGACACATGCACGTTGATGAACCCTTTCTCCAAGACCACGTTTGAGCTTCCTGATCTGGTCACAGTTTGGCGGCATGAGGCGCATTATGAATCTGATCATAAGCAACTTTTGTACAAGTTGGTCACACCCTCGCCCCTGGACATATCACCTGATTCCCTCATTGCGGCATTGATCAAGGATGGTGGCAATGGTACACTTTGCATTAGCCAGCCACCGATTGCCCCTTACTTGGTACAGGGCAATAGGAAGCCATTGCAGCACCTATTTGATGTTGCGTTCTTTGATGGAAAGTTGTACGCGGTGTCTGTCTTTGGCAAGCTGTTCACCCTTAAGTTTTGCAACAACCTTGGTAGTATGCCAAAGATCAAATGCGTAATTGAGTCTTTGGGTGATTGTCGTGGAGGACCAGAATGCATTCCCAGAGAGGAAGTGTGTACATACAGGTTATATCTAGTTGAATGTGGTGGTAGACTGTTGATGCTTAAACGATTTATTCGTCGCGTAGGACCTATCTCTAGGGATGATGTGTTTGAAAATATGCAGACTGGTGGGTTTGTTGTCCTTGAGGCAGACTTGCACTCCAACCCGTGCCGATGGAGAAGGATCAGTGAGTTGGGTGGCCATGCTCTCTTTATTGGCCAGCATGGCTCCAAGTCTATGCCTGCTAAAGAATGCAGCGGATCTGAAGAAGACTGCATCTACTTCATTTGTGACTATCCCCATCCAAAGTATTTTTCGAGCCCATTTCGCGACTGTGGTGTGTACAACATGCGAAATGAGAGGATCACGCCATTGATGTCTCAGACGGCAGCACCGGCACATGATGCTGGCCAGTGGCGCCCGGCATGGTTTTTCCCTCCTGAAGCTGTGTGATAAATCCAGGGTTTGCTTTACTCAAGCTTTATGTTCAGAGGAGTGTGCAGATTCTGCTGAAGCTGTGCGATCAACCAACCCAGCCTGGGCGCTGCCCATCTTTATTGATATGTTATCGTGCAACTTAAGTTATTAGTTAGTAGTATGTTGATCAACCAGCCTGGTTCTGGTTATCCTTATCCTAGTGCTATGGTATGTACTCCGTCCGTTCGGAATTACTTGTCGCAGAAATGGATGTATCTAGACGTATTTTAGTTCTAGATACATCCATTTCCAAGACAAGTAATTCCGAACGGAGGGAGTACCATCTAGTCGTGAACTTTTAATTAGTACAGTATGATGTTGCATGCTTCAGATCTTATGAATGTTCTAAAATTCTTAATGGGATGTATTCGGATGTGCAACTTGATCTTTTATCTGGGTGAAAATGTACTACCTGAACAAACTTTTCATCTCTGAAGGTGAACAAACTTGGTCACTAGCGCCTGAATCCAGACCACTGTAAGTACATCCTAGAGCTATGTTGCCGTTTGACTGTGAACTCTTAATTACTTGGATGCCATACGCTTCAAGGTCTTATAGTAGACGATCTTAATGGGATGTAGTATCTTCGAATGTGAAAGTCTTTCTAACAGCAAACCAGATCTTTTTTTAGCCCTACGAAATGTTTTTTTGAGACGGATCATACTGCTGCAGCATAATATTCTTATACTGCAGGACGGTCGTAGTCAGTGGAGGAGTGTCTGTCACACACCAACCACCAAACCAATGGCCGGAAGATTCAGGCCAACAAAACCAATTCATATGGCATAGGAGCAGCGCACTTACACTCCCTCGCTAACCTTTTTGTTGATTGTTATTTCGCCATGAGCTCCCGCGTGCGACTTGTCAATGTCACCCGTGTCCACCCTGCCCGTGCCGCTGCCGCCGGCGACCTCGAGCTCGCCTTCTTCGACATCGCGCAGGTCGCCAAGATACCGATCCAGAGGCTCTTCTTCTTCGACGGCCCCGGCCTCCCGCCGTTCCCGTCCGTCGTCAGCGCCCTAAGGTCCTCCCTCGCCGACACCCTCGCCGTCTTCTTCCGCTCGCCGGCGAGCTGGCCTTCCGCCCCTCCTCCGGCGCCGTCGTCGTCGACTGCTCCCCGGCCGCGGTCTCCTCCGGTGTCAGGTTCGTGGAGGCCGAGTACATGGGCGGCGCCGACGACATGCGCCGCCTGGCCCGCGAGGAGGAGCACGACACCGAGGCGTTCTCGCAGCTTGTCCCGGACCTGGACGTGGCGCAGCTGCCCGCTCGCGTTCTCGCCGTGCAGGTCACCAGGCCGGCGGCGGGCCACGGCGCCGTGGCGGTAGGGGTGACCATCCTGCACGCGGTCGCCGACGGCCAGGCCGTGTGGCAGTTCATGCGGGCGTGGTCGACGGCGTCGCGGGCGGGCGCCGCCGCGCTAGTGGGGCTCGTGCCGCCGCCCACGTTTGACCGGTCTCCGATCCTGCAGCACCCCATCGCCGCGGAGCTGTCCCGAACTTTCTTGCGCTTCTTCGCGCCGGCGCTGCCTCTGGTTGGTAACCAAATCACACTCCGACTATTGATTTAGTTCCTCGTCCCAGTTCATTCAATTCGCACGCACGAACGAACAATTTAGTTTAATGGCTGGCGCAGCTGAGGTCGCCACCGAGCACATCTTCCACGGTGGACACGGCGCCGCAGATCCGAAGGACCTTCGTGCTCACCGCCGACCAGATCCGGTCCCTGAAGCAGCAGTGCGTTCCGCAAAGCGGCCAGAGCCTGCCGCCTGCGAGCACCTACGTCACCATCTCGTCCCTCGTGTGGGCGTCCATCGTCCGCGCCAAGTCCATGGACCACGCGGACGACACCCACTTCATGGTCGCCGCGGACTGCCGGCGCCGGCTGCGCCCGGCGCCCGGCGAGGGCTACTTCGGGAACTGCATCCGGCCGTGCTTCGCTCGGGCCAACGTGGGCGAGCTGCGCGGCGAGGGCGGGGTGGCGCGCGCGGCGGCGGCCATCCGGGAGCGCGTCCGCGAGGACCTGGAGCGGACCTCGGACCCGCTGGAGGGGATGGAGCGCGTGCTGGATGTCGTCCGCGGCGTGCCCAGGGAGCGGCTGACCTCGGTGGCGTCGTCGCACCGGTTCATGGCGTACGAGACGGACTTCGGGTGGGGCGCCCCGAGCCGCGTCGAGCTCGTCTCCATGTTCGCGGCGGAGCTGGTGACGCTGCTCGGTGCGAAGCAGGCCGGCGCCGTGCAGGTGTCCGTGGCGCTTCGCCGGCACCTGATGGAGGCGTTCGCGGCCAACTTCCTTGCGCTGGCCGGGAGCAGCTAGCTTCTTTTTTTCGTGCAAGGAAATGAGCTGATTTCCTTCGAAATTCCCACGAAGTGTGTGTCAAAATTCTTTTTAGAGCGTGTCAAATGTTTGGACATAATAAAGCAATGCACCGATTATCCGTAAGAGCATCTACAACCGGGCTTGGCAACTTCAATCCCTCAAACGCCCGCTGACTTACAAAGTGACATAATGTTGATAATATATTCACTTTATCTCTAGCTCGTACCGAGACAACTAACCTTTTACCTTGGTGATTTTGCTGTAACAGTGATTTTTTATTCTTTCTTTCACTAAACATACTCTCTCAAAGAGATCAAACCCAACTAATAAACACCACTACCCTCTCGCAAATCATTCATCTAAACATGGCTAGTAAATAAACTAATACTCCCTCCGTTCCAAAAACACGGAGGGAGTAGATCGGAGAGCATGTGCATCTGTAAATGCAGCAAAGAATCAAGAAAAACCAAAGAAAATTCACATACAATATGGTTATAAAACGACAAATCATCACACTGCAATAAACACATCAGAATATTACATCACATTGATTGCAAATCATGCCAAGCAGTTCAATTCTCATTGCGAGGCCCAAAATGCCAAAGTGGTGCGCCAGGTACGTATCGCCCGTTGTGATACATATTGTGCAATCTTCCACGAGTGGTCGACGTGGGCCGAGACCCAGCTATGCAGAGAAAGGAAAACAACTGGTGGGTTTGCACCGGTTTTAGAAGCTTCCATCCGGTTTTTGGAAACTTCCAGCTTTTTTCCTTCTTTTCTCTCTTTCTCTACAAGTTTTCCATTTTTTTTCCATTTTCGTTTTTTCTTATTTTAACTTTTTAGTTTTTTTTCAAATTTGTAACCTTTTATTCAAAATCGTGAAAAAATCAATTTGTAAACAATAAATTCGCGGACATTTTTAACACATCTTTAGAATTACTGAACTTTCTTGATTTTGTAAAACTATTTTCAATTTTGTGAACATCTTTTGAATCCGTGAAAAGTTTTCAAATTAGTGAATATTTTTAGAATCATGTTTTTTTTTCAAATTTGGAACATTTTTAAAATTTCTAACACTTTATCAAATTTATAAAGATTTCAAAAGCTGTTTTCAATTTACGATTTTTTTAAATTCGCGAATATTTTCATAGATCCATAAACATGATTTAGATTGTTGAAGATTTTTCAAAATTAATTCACATGTTGTACTTCATGAACATTTTTTGGAATTTTAGAATATTATTTCAAATACATTAAACTTTTCTTAATTCATGACATTTTTTGAATTCATCAACACCTTTTAGATCCACGACCACTTTTTTTTCAAATTCCAGAATATTGTTTGAATTCATGAATAAATTTGGAATCCATGAATATATTTTTCATAAGAGTTCATAATTTTTTTAGAATAAAATTGAAACGGGCAATGTTTAGGAAAAATCGTAAAATTGAGAACAAATTCCGAATTGAAAGATACAAATAAAACTGGCAAATAACAAACACTATCGCTGGAAAGTCAAAAGAAATACAATCCTAGTGGGCGGTCCGCAAAAGAGTGCTGGAGGCGAGCAAGTGCCTTCATTCTGCTTCTATTTCTCGCCCGATGCGACACGGCTAGCCCAATAATGTAGCTGTCGCCTTAGAATTTATTTTTTGTGGTGGTCTTTTGTAAGTTTTTCAGCGCTATGCATCGGTTTTCTTCGGGTTTACTATGGTTTTCCTTTTTTTTTCTTCTGTTTTCTCTGTTTAATTCTATGATTTTTATCGGTTTTCTTTATTTTTTTGTTTCTTTTCTGCAACACACGCTAATTTGTTTCATATAAATTTTAGAGTTTTGATACCTCATTTTTTTTTAAAAAATAACTAATTTCGAATAATTGATTGAATTTTTTTCATATATATATATAGACCAGACATAAGTTGGGCCAGCCTCCCTTGAATTATAGGTGATTAACTACCGAAGCAAAGAAAAGGCTTGATCAAGACAAGAAGGGTGGGGGGGGGGGGGGTACTATGAGCCCTCTTCCCCATGCATCTAACGAACTCGCGTCGTTCACAGGTTCCGTCGATATCACCTTTTGATAGATTTTCTGGGGGTGGGGGGGGGGGGGGGGGGGGAGGAAACGTAGGCAGCCCATATCCTCAAAGTCTAGAATTAAGGACAAGGCTAGCCAAGGATCATGAGAGGAACGGTCCGGGCTGCCGTGGCTGGATTGACCATGACGGATGGTTGAAGAGATATTGTTTGATGGCCTCGGTGGGCTTGTCATCGAATGTACTATGCTAATTTAGTATATGGAAGGAGCGCTCGTAATCATGCTCTGGAGATGTAGCCATATCGGTGAAACTCATTAACCAATATGAATCTCGTGTTGTGATTGCTTGTCCTTGACAGATCCATGTCATCTGGTGGGATATTTGAGTTTAAGAGTTTCACGCAATCCTCGCGCAGAAAAAAAATGTGTTTCACACAAGTGTGACATCTTCTCTGCCATACCATGTGATGCTGAGCGTTATTTACTCTAATGTTTGTGTGCTATTTCAAATCATGATAGTATTAAACATCTTAATTAGTTTTCCCGGATATGCGTGTGCTAATTTATGTAAATCCTGTTCGTTTGGTGAACCAAGAATTTTGAACTAAAAAGGAAATTACATGCCCATATATCAAGGCTTTTTTAGCTTCATCCATTTCAAAACTCTCAGGTGCTTTTACTTTCTAGACTTCCGCAAATATTTCTAGACTTCCGCAAATATTCAAACGTGCGCCTTCATGTTTTAGTGTATAAGTAGATCTTTACCCTGTTCGTGTGCTTTAGCTAAGCTCATGTACGGCTCACAAGCAACTTGTATTTAGTCAGGGCCATTGGCCAGGGAGATATTTTTCTAGAACTATTGGTCAGGGAGATCAGTTGTGGTTGTGGCCATTTGAATCTTTTGATGCTCCTCTCATCTTGTCGGCTCTTCTCATTCTCTCTGCATACTTGTTGATGTGGAAGGCCGTACCGGTGCTTCTTCCTCCAAACGAAGACTCCAGTGTATCCAAGTCAAAGATGTCAGCCATTATCTTGAGGCTCTCCGGCTTGTTTGCATACACAAACTTCACTTTCTCTTTCATGTCTGGCTGCACGAAGTTCTTGGCTATCTGCAAATCAAACAAAGGGCAGAGTAGATAAAATCAGGTTGAGATTTTCACTGATAAAACAGGGAACACACTCTCATAAGACGGCAAAAAACATTGGATGCGTGCATGGAAGACCACAATTTTAGATTGGAATCCTTGCATATACCTTCCAAAAAGATTCAAACATCCTGGGAGGGTCGAAAGGAATCGCCACGGCTATCACCCCTGGATAGTAGTTCTGGATTATGTGCATGGATTCGCGGGCTATCGACAGTGACGTGCTCGATATGGACCAGCCTCGGAAGTCGGTCAGCCAAACGACGAAGTCGTCTTGTTCATCCGCTGAGTTGGTGGCGAGATACTCCAGGAGATATACCAGGTGCTTTATCTGCTCCTTTGCTGAAACTTTAGACTGTTTGCTGTACAAGTTAGAGCCGGTGTTGGGCTCCTACTAGTTACTACCAATATCCGCTAATGGATTGATCATATTGTACTAGACCATGCATGCATAATTAGTTACCTTCATTGGCACGTTTGCTACGAGGACACTTCTTCCGTTCTTGTCAAGGTAGTCGGCCACATGTGTCCTCCGGGCCTCGTTCTCCGTTTCTGGAATGTCGTCCTGCGATTAAATTTGTTGGCAACAGAGAAGAAATGAGTTGTTTACACAAGTCATTGCAAGCTATAAGCAGATATTTAGAGGCAGAGTAGTCCATGCATAAGGCTAGAATTTTGGCTTACCCAGGAAATTGCATCCGGCCTGTACTGACGCCTCCACTTGACAGTCTCCTTGAGAGACTTGGTTGCCTGCTCCGTGCTCCAGCTCCTCGCCCGGAGGAAACGCCGGATGGTGGCGTCCGACAGAAAACTCGGCATCTCCTCCGTCAGACTGTCGAGGAGACCCCGCACCTCATTTATCTGCATGGACGTTCGTGCAAATCATCAAGAAGTACAAAGTTGGGTCATCTATTTTGAAACGGAGGGAGTATCAGTTAATCTCTTCTTGAAAAAGTTACTAGTAGTTACTAATTCCATGTTTGGCCGAAGCTTAATTTTTATTCAAAAGTGATTGAGCACGATTTTGCTATCCACGTGCCCGAACCATGAGTTGGTCGCGAGATCTTATGGGTTTCAGCTCTAGCCTACCCAATTTGTTTGGGACTAAAGGCTTTGTTGTTGTTGTCGTTTTTTCTTGGGGGAATTTTGCTACTAGATGTTTTAGTGACAAATTCGAGCTCACTCGAAGATCAACATGGATCTGCAGTGTCCATTGTGTGTTCCACAAACAGAGTACATATGAGAATTGTCTACAGTGTTCGCGCTCCGAGTTCGTGCCACAAATCTAAGCGTTAACCGTTCAGCGTGCAAAGGAAGCTCTGCAAATTCTTTCGGTGGCGGCTGGAAAGGGCACGGCTTATGAACTGGACTGGACTGAAAACAGCCAACGGAAAAACGGACACGCAGCCATGGCCAGCAGGAAGGAATTAAGACGGAGAGAAGAGGCGTTGATTACCTTTTCCTGCTGCTGTTCTTCCGAAGACGACGCTCTCTGCTGCGCGGCTTCCTCGCCCCTGGTCGTCTTCTTCAGCTGGCCACTCATTGCTTCAGAGTGTCCTACGGCCACACTGCAGCGCTCCCACCCGCAGTATATATTGTTGGATGAGATGGAACATGACGGGCACGGGTAGTTGGCGCGAGCGTGGTTGCTTGCAGCCGCCATAATGGATGGCATCATGATGGGCGACCGATCGACCCACGTACTGCTACTGCCACTGCAATAGAGTGGCGACACGCTCGTCCTGCTCGCGCCATCAATCGGGCAATGCAATGCAATGCAATGGCATCACGTCTGTCTGTTGATGGCATTCAATGCCGGCTTCTTCCTCCTCTCCTGATTGACAATAGGGGGGCGGTTGGGCGTTGAGCATTTAACTGCAAGACGCGGTGAGCTAGTAGCAGTCTTCTAATTAATCCAGCAACTGTATATCATGTGCAGGATAATGGACTTAGACGGATGATTAATCCAGATTGGTCCTGATTGACACCGATGGTTCATGGTTGGCAGGCAACAAGTCATTTAGGGGGGGCGTACGTACAGTTGCAGTATTGCCATCGACCCGGCGCCACCACAACGGCCGGGCTTGGAATTTTCCTTGATCATCGCCGCACTTCAGCGTAGAATTTGGACTTGGTGAAATGGAAAAATCTTTAGACCAGAAGTGGCAAGTGTTAGCTGTTGGAAATTCGGGCTTAAGGAAGGCCTAACTCTATTGCAGCACGGAATAAAGGCAAAGGCACCGGAAATAATAATAAATTATATTCAGGTCCTAGACCACCTAACAACGACTACAAGCACTGTAGCGAGCCGAAGGCACATCGTCCTGATCGCCCTTCCTTCACCAGAGCCGGGCAGAACTTGTTTTACTTAAACTGCCCAAACATCTTATATTAAGGAATGAAGGTAGCACTGGAGAGTCGGAAAGTCGTTGCGCTAAGGCCCAGTGGGACCAGTGCACCAGAACAGCAATCATCATCGATAAAGAGAAGCGTAGATCAAAATGATCCAACACGTAGAAACACGAAAAAACACAAACGAAAACTAGGTCCATGAATATCCATCGAAGAGTAATAACGACCGAATCCCACAAGATCCTTCAGAGATACAACTCTACACGCCCTCCGATGACTCTAGATGCATCACCGAGACAGGGCCTAGATGGGGAGTAGATTGCTCCATCTTCAAGGAACCACCGCCGCCACACCTTCTGGACTAGGACACAAACCCTAGTCGATCTCAAAGAAATGCCTAAAGACGAAACAACAACCCTCTCGCCGGCAAGGGTTGGAGTCCACTGCGCGCTCCAGTACCCGAGCAAGTCGGCGCCGCGCACCGCGGAGCCCGCCGCCGTGCTGGAGGTGTGCGTGACGTGCAGTCGTTGTACCTCGGTGAGCGCGACTCCTTGGACTTGTCCATTGGGCCCTTGGACGCCTCGTACCCGGCAGGAAGAACTTGCGCCAATGAGCTTCCGGTTGCACGTGGAGGCGTTGAAGTCGCTGCCTTCCTCGCACTTCCCCTTCCAGCCCGCCGGCATGGGGCCGAGCTCGACATCGTCGTAGCCCGCCTTCTCTGGCCACACGCTGGTGTCCAGCACGCCCACGATGACGTCGCTCGTGGTGCCCGACTGCGGGAACAGCGCGTCTGCCCTGTCGAGCCCCAGGAACTCCTGTGTCCGGGTGGTGTGCAGCTCGTACCGCGTCTCCGGGTTGATGAGGAGAGCACGTCGGGGTGCGCCTCCAGTGCCTCGGCCTCCGCGCGCGTGAGCCACGCCGAGTAGCCATGGAGGAGGGTGTCGCTGCTCGCACTGCGGCGAAGCAGGGATGCCGAGGCAAGGAGGTGGCAGCGGCGCCGAGCTTGTCCCGGACCTGTGCATGGATAGGCGAGGCAAGGGCGGCGGTGTGCCGGGCGAGGCGTTCTACGCAGGCGTGGGAGTTGGTGGGGGGGGGGGGAAGAGAAGAGAAGAGAGAGCAACACGTGGGTGGACCCCAGAGGAAAAGTGAGGAGAGAGGGAGTGGGAGGGTGATGGTGGGCCAAATGACATGCAAAACAGTCTCTCTCCTACCCCAGCTGCCCCCAGAATCCTGGGTTTGGGGTGGGTTCGCCGGTCGAAATTTTGACCAAATCTGGCGCTAATCGAGCTCGTGGGGCGCGAGTGAGACTTTTTTCGTCCGCCGGCGCCGAAAAAGTGTTCCGGGGGGGGGGGGGGGGCTTCCTTGGGGGACGGGTGGAGATGCTCTAAGGCCACCGATGACGAGGCAGGCCGGCAACGGCACCGACAGGAGGTCAAAAAACCCTAATCTCGTTTGGGATCACTTCAAGAGACGAAGGGGTATACACATGGTGTGAAAACTTGTAGCATTGGGTATGTCCCTTTTATCAATGTATTTTTATGAGGTGATAGTACTAGACACACACACTTACGAACTACAGATTTTCTTGGAGAACATTGTGTGCCCTCTTCTAATTGTCACCTCCATGAATTTCATTGGTGAGCCCGCCTCACTTAATTAAATCTTCACCCAATTAAATTCTAACCACCCCGTAAAACCCTATAAACCCCTCGTATATCTAGCATTACTCTTTATGAGGTGTTTTATAGCTATGTTAAAATTTGGAGTAAAATGGCACCTTGCCATTATTCTATTCCCATGAAATCGGACACTGACCCATACAAATTGTATCTGTAGGTGGGTTTGTATATGGGCATCCCATCTTAACCGTCAAAATTTACACGGATTATGTGGGTACAAGAATTAAATTTAAAATACTCGTGACCCCACAATCAACTCAAGACATGTGTCTACAACTCATAAAAAATATTCAAATCCATATTTAAAATACACAGTCTTTTTTTCCTCCATATTTAAAATGGCACGTGGATACTTTTTATAGGGAGCGAAATTTCTTGACATGACTGTATTACGCAATATATCTTCCAGGATGTGATAAGTTAGTTTCGGACTAAACGGGATTATCTGTTGCAAGCTGTCCCTGACACGTCCATTGTGGCCGGAGAACATATCTGGTGATACAGCTTGTTAGGTGATACGATGCTCCAGTGAATCCTTGACCATTAGATCTCCTTCAATATGATCTGATGAATGTCGCATGTGTAGCCAGCTCCTCCACTTTGAAATATGTGAAAAAAACCCTGGACCATGTTCTTAATTGAGCCTGAGACATTTTTCTACTACTGATCAATCAGCCTCACTTTCGTTGACGGCAAGGAAAAAAGTCTCTATTTCAATGTCCAAACACACATTCAAGCCCGAAAGTTCAACAAAAACATAACTATTATTTTCGTTAGTTTGTCCATGAATAACAACAGAACTGGTTTGGTATACTTTATTTTATTTTGAATTATGATCATCTATAAAAGTACTATTGAAAGATGAACTTATTTATTATTTCCAGTTGGTCATCACAGATTTAATGTCCGTTCTAGCCTGTACAATATAAAACTCAGGACTAGCTCCAATATATCGAGTTTAATGGCTGTTTGGATGAACAGAGGTCCTCCATGTATCGAGAAATTGTTGCCTCTAGACTGTAACCCTATTATTTTAGAATAAAACTTCCCTTTGCCTCACAAAAAAGACTATTTGAGTTTTGTAGAGAGCATGCAAAGAAACTTTTGGCATTTATGTTAAAGAGGAACCAAATTTACTTGATTGAATCTTGTGGTTAATTAAAATGCACCTATGCTGCTAAATAAAAATGGGAAAATCTGAGGAAATGCAAATAAATTATCTTCTGATTGCTTCAGCCTTGCGCTCAATTAAGAATATATTCATGGTGTTTTTTTAATATTTCATGGTGGAGCAGCTGGCCATCACGTGTGCATGCATCTTGTTCCTTTGAGCATGATCCAACGGCTCATAACACACTGGAGCATCGTATCACCAGATATGTTCTCTTGTGGCCGTGTGGCCGAGAGTTTGATTGTCCTAGGGTTGTACGCCCGGGCACGTGCATTGTTCACCTTGGAACCGATCTAGGCCAACTAGTGCATTATTCACCATAGAAATAAAAATTGTAAACGTTGAAACTGGTGTAGGACGACTGGCCGCATTTCCTATTCCCCACCTTAAGCGCCGGTTACAGTGTAATTCACTAACCGGCGCACAACCCTCCGACTGAGCGGGCTGCCCATTGGTGTCTTTTTTGCGACCGGTTTTGTGTGTATTTGTTTTGTGCCTTTTTTGGGCTGGGGTTTGTTAGTTTTTCGTCTTTCCTTTTTCATTTCCTTTTTTAAATTGTAATTTTCATGAACCTTTTCAAATTCTTGAACTTTCTAAAATTCTTGAACTTTTTCAAATGTATGAACATTTAGCTCATGATTTTTTTTTCAAATTCATGATTTTTTGAATTGGACATTTTTTTTACTGATTTTGCAAACTTTTGATTTTTTTCATATTTTATGAACTTTTTATTAAGTTAATGTACAACTGGTTAACCCATCAACCAGTCAACCAACGAGATTGCGGGGTTTCCAGCAGGGATTATTGTGCAGGGCCAATGAATGAGTGCCATGTCCTCGTGGGCCAACAGCTCTAATTAAGTTAGATTAATTTTGTTTCCTGCTGCTTTCCTAACCTGGCGCCTGAGCGAAGGAAATACGAGGATGGCTATTAGCATCGATCGGCCCTTGCTCGGCCGCCGGCGATGTTGCTGGGTCGTATACTCTCAGCCGAGGACTATATTGCGTCGTCATTTTTCGGTCTGGTGGATAGCCGCCGTCTTAATCTCCCGTTTTGGCGAGCCGGCGAGGTAAATTCTAAATGATGGATCTCTATCCCAACAAGCAAGCGGCAGTAGGAGCACGGTCATGGCCGTCTGTACGACAACCCTCCAGTAGCCGTATTGCCGGCCGCTCCCACTGAAGCATTGCCGGAGGGTGCAGGGCGGACACATCCTCGACGGGGATGGGTGTGAGCTCGAACGCGACGGGCACGGGCGGGGCTGAGCGACTCCAGCGAGTTCTTCTTGCACCTCTGCTTTTTTTGCCTTGTGATTGTTCGTTTGCTCTCGGACGGGGCCTAGGACGAAGGCAGCACGCGGGCGCTTCGGCCACCGGCCTGGGCGTCTCTCCGGGATGAAGCAATGCGGGAGCCTCCACCGCGGCGAGCGCCCACATCCACCACTGGAGGTAGGACAGCCCAGCAGCGTCGCGGGACATCGAATAAGAACCCATCGGCGCTAGCAACCATCCATTCTCGTGGGGAGGAAGGACCGAGGCAGCAGGAAACAAAATTAATCTAACTTAATTAGAGCTGCTGGCCCACAAGGACACATGGCACTCATTCATTGGCCCTGCACAATAATCCCTGCTGGGAACCCCGCAGGTGAGCCGAACCAACGAGATGCATGCGAGCGAGCAATGCGCCAGGAGATGCGAGTGACCGCAGCCTCGCGTTTGGTGGGCCGCCCACTACCCCACGGCTAAGCTGCGCTAAGAGCGTTGAACAGGGGCTCTCAAAGGGCGTATTTCCGATTCCGCGCCTTAAGTGTCAGTTACAGTGTAATTCACTAACCGGCACACAACCCTGGAACCGAGCGGACCTGCCCCATTTATGACTACCTGTAGTATATTTTATTTGGTGTTTTTTTTGCGACCCATTTTGTGTGTGTTTGTTTCGGTGTCTTTTTTTGGCTGGGTTTTGTTTGGTTTTTGTCTTTCCTTTCTAAAATTTTCATTTCATGAACTCTTTCTCTTTCCAAATTCGTTAACTTTTTCAAAAATTTGAACGCTTGTGAACTTTTTTCAAAATTTGTGATTTTTTAATTTAACGAACATTTTTCCTAATTTCGCAGACCATTTTTCAAATTGGTGAACATGTTTTTAAGCTCCATGAGCTTTTTCAAATTTTTGTCAACTTTTTTCATGAACTTTTCTCAAATTCGCAATTGTTTTAGAAAATTTGGTGAACTCTTTATGGATTTATGGTTTTTCATATTTTATCAACTTTTTAAAAAGTCAATGGACAACCGGTCTACCAGTCAACCAAGGCGATGCATGCGAGCGAGCGATGCGCCAGGAGATGCGAGTGAGCACAACCTCGCGTTTCCTGGGCCGCCCACTACCCTTCTCTTCGAGCGTCAGCGCGATTAAGTGGTGCTAAGGGCGCTGAACAGGAGCTCTGCCGACTAGCCGTATTAGGCCATAAATCTCTACTACTTAAAAAAAACGTAAGGTTCTCATTTCACCTTTCTTTCCACCACCCATCATCTAATCATCCGTGTATATAATAATCAATCACCTTAATTTACTTACCTTCTAAATCAATTCCACTTTAATTTACTTACCAATTTTCTAATCAAAATATAAGGTAATTCACAGTCAGAATTTGATGAACATTTATTTACAAGCGCATTATTATTGATAGGTAAATCACAAACTAACATATTAGAATATTTATATCCCGTTGCAACGCACGGGCATTGTTCTAATTCTTTCAAAATGTATGTGTACACGCGAGGAACAAAAACCAAACTGGCCAAATAATTCAGATGATGTGGACTAACACAGTGGCTTTATTTTATATCCGTATTCTGTTTTTCATATACGGGAAAGTTAATTGGCGAACACTGTTTTTCGGGACAAAAACCGAATGACCCATGCGCTGATTTGCTCGGCTTAGTTTTCTGGCAAAACACAGCGACAGGGGGAGTCGTACATACCTACAGGTTGTGGCGCCTACGCTTTTCCTCTCCTCAATAACCATCTGGGGCGATGCTGACGAGGTGGAATAAAACCCTCCAGCCTACTCTCCGTTGCGGTGGCGCTTTCTCTGGCGACGCCGTGGGGCTAGGGACGCGGGGTTCCACTGGGCTGGCGGTGCCAGTTGCGTGATGGTGGTGTACAGGAGTCTGCGGCATCTGGATCGGTGATTCCAGACCCGCTGGTTGCAGGCGACCGGTGACTGTGGTGATGTGGTCGGCGTGGTGGCTGGTGATGCTGCTCCTCATCGGCGAAGGTCGATGGCTGTGACGGATCCAAGGTGAGGGAAGCACGGGAAATTTCCCCCGCCGAGGCGCCGGAAGTTCCTGTCCACTAGGATGGGACCTATTTGCGGCTCACAAAGCCTTTGTGGCAATGGTGCCCCTGCCCTTGCTTCTTGGCCGGCAACTCTCCTTTGCTCCGGCGACGGCAGAGATTACGGCGGTTTGTTGAAGGTTGAGGATGAACAGGGACCCAAGGACTTTTATGCGATTTTGGTGTTTGTTTGGGTGCTCTCTGTGATATGGTGGGACAACTGTACTGGTTGTACCTGTCATTGTTTGCGTCTTTGTACTCGTATTTGTATGGATCTTGCATGTAGTTGAATGAAATACGAGCGCTTTTTTCAAAAAAAATAAAATATAACCATCCATCTGGGTGAGGCCTGAGTTGTGATTAGTTATAGGTTAGCTAAATTTTATACCGTAAAGACGCCGTTGAGGTGAGTAAATAAAGCGAAAAAAAGTAGTGTGTTACAAACGGATCAATCCTGCATTGCCCAACACGAGGGCTGATCCTATGTAGCCCAAGCCAAGTCGGTCAAAAGTTGCCGTAATGGAGTACACAACAACTACCAGGCCCGGCTCAAGGCCCGGCTCAAGGCAGAGGAAGAAGAGGACAGGAAGAGAGAAGCTCAGAAGGCTTTTGATCAAATGCACGGTTCAGCAAGCTGGGCGAGCTGCTGACAAAGACACAACACTATTCAGAATTTCTTCTTAATAAGATGGAGCAGATCACAGATGTATGTTGGATATGTCTCTCACTGTTTGGTTTCTTGATCAGTATAGTACTTCCTGTTAGTTATTTCTTCTTCTTTGTTGACATTGGTGCCGTTGCCTGTTGGTTAAACAGAAGTCCGTTGAAGTTCAAAATGAGGAGGAACCTGTGGAAGAGCAGAAGAAAGGGCGCGGTAGAAAGAGTTTAGATTTTCGTATATTGTGTTCCCTGCTTCGTAGATATGCTAGCATGCATGTGTTGCAGATTATGCAAATGTCTTGTTGTCATTTACTGTCGATGCACTGCAGTTCGTCTGTATTTATATGTTCAAAGATCTTCGCTTGAATAATTCTAGATAAGCCACTTGATCTGGACTTCCTCTTCTTCTACTACAGCGGCCACAACCTGCAGTTGCTGCTAGTTGAGACCGGTCAGGATGACGACTACGGGTTTAGCTCCACCAATCTCATTAAGGTAAGGTAGAAATTCCTCTGAACTCTTTAGTGAATTGTTACTGCCTGATTGTTGTAATGTGTCTTAATTAGATGATATCATGTAGGATTGGTTTATTCATGAATTGTTACCTGAGATGTTGAATGAGTTGATCATAGCAGTTAACTTGATTTGGCAAGATGATCCTAATTAAGTTAGTGGAATGCCAGAGTTTACATAAATTGTCTTACGAATTTAGCATCGGTTGTTTTGTTGGTAAATGAAATTTCTATATGTTTGTTTGTTACTGCATAGTATGTGATTATTTAGACAAGTAACTGATGTTAAGCATTTTAAACATGCTGCTGCACTTGTTACTCCGTACTGATTTATTTGACCTTTTTTAGGTTTGGATTATTGTTGTGGATTTTTTTGTATTTATCAGGATCATAAGAACAACATGATTTGTCCATTTGAACAAGCATGGAAGGAGAATAGGAGAAATGTTATACTTGTAGCTTCAGATTTTCTCTAAACTTTTGTTTGCCATCTTATTTAATCAAATGTTCAGTTGATAATACACATATATGTGTCTACATTCAGGCAGCATCGAGTTGGCTGCACATAGTTCCTTGGGAATGTTCACTCTGGTGAAACATGTTATCTCAAAGAGCAGTATGGAAATCCACCTGTCTTCATTACTGAGAATGGTAGGCCGCTGAAGATTATACTGTTGCCAGCCGATAAGATTTTTGCCCTTAAATAAATTCTGAGTGATAATTAACCACTTATATATGGCAGGCATGGAAGGTTGAAAAAATGTCCTGCAAGATGATAAGATGATGCATTGCCACAACGACTACATGCCCAGCCTCCTAGATGCTATAAGGTGATTTCATTTTTCTGAGCATATGCCAGAACTGAACCACCAACACTGAGCATCAGCAACGTGTACCACTGTAATCATGTAATCTTTGTTCTGGATGTAGAAGACCATGAACCCATAACGTGTACTACTTCATATTGTGCATTTGATTCTTTAATATACCATCTGTATAAATTCCTATGTATGGGTTACACTTCATATAATGCATTTCATTCGATGATATACTATCTGTATAAAGTTCCCAGATGACCTTCTTATGCGGCATTTCTTTGCCTAATTTACTTGCTGGTGATTGCATAAAGAAATTGTGAGACATTTAACCTGCTCATGAGCTAATTTCACATACAAAACGCAGTGGCCAAACCATGTGCATAGCCAGACTGGGAGCGCACACCCCGCCTCAGGTGGCGCCACCAGGTGGCGCCCCAGCCTCTAGTGGAGTACACAACAACTACCCTTGTCGCCCCGTGGCATAAACTTTGCTAAGTACGGCCTGTCAATGCTAGGAACTCCGCGTAGTCCGTATAAGCCGAGTTTAATTTGATTGTCGAGTTCCCTTTACCTGGCTCTCGACAACGGCATGCATCTGCCGAGTCGGGCACGTTGCCAAGAAACGTGCTCGCTTATGTGTTTTTTGTCGAGCTTCTGTGATTTGACTCTCGGCAATGACCAACTTTCCAGTAGTGTCATGTTCGAAGATGCAAAATGTTGCAGCAAAAGTGTAACTTTATTTTCCCAAATGGAAGAACATTGGCTTGCAGCGCATTTACACATGTAGACGAACAATTCAGTTGACGAGAATTGAACCAAGGAATATCAAAAGATAAGACAACAATGATGGATGCTAAAACAACCAAACTTTACAGCGGTAACTCACTTGCAAGATGAAAGCAAACAATGGAGATGGAGTGATCCTTCACCGCACATGCATGCACTTAGTAGTAGTTGATTGCGCGGCAGTTCTTCCTGATCTGTCCCTGGTCGCCGGTCTTGACCTCGATGCCGGCCATCTTCACCATGGCCTTCTCGAACCTGTCCTCCCACCACCCGGGCATGTTGGCGTTGTCCATCACCATCCTCGCAGTCTCCTCCGACGTCAGGAGCGCCGCGTCGGAGGTGAAGAGCACCGTGCGCGACAGCACGTTGTTGTAGTACTGCTTGTCCAGGTCGTTCGGGGTCACCACGTCCTGCATCACCGTCGGGTCGTTGCCACCCGGGGCGGCGTCCGCGGAGCACTGGTCACGCAGGAACGCGGCGAGGCCGCCGTCGATGTCGGAGGTGACGTTGAGGCGGTCGGGCACGAAGGCGGAGCAGTGGGAGCGCCCGATGGTGTGCGCGCCGGAGAGGATGACTAGGTCCTCCACATCGAGGCCCTTGACAACGAAGCTGTCCACGAGGTCGCTGAGGTTGGACGTGGGTGGGACGAGGAACTTGACCGGCTCGGAGGCGTTGGAGAAGGTGCCGTCGCGGCGGCCGGACGGCACCTCAAAGTCCACCTTGCCCCCGCTGAGGATGCAAGACGCGTCACGGGCTGAGAAAGCGACGATGTCGGCGCAGGAGACGATGCCCGGGCAGGCCGCCTCGAGGGCGTCCTTGATGGCGTCGATCAGCTCGAAGCCACGTAGGGAGGGATTGTTGGGCGCGCTGAGCTTCTCCGGCGTCGGGCTGAACGGGGTCGGGTCTAGGAGGACCGAAGCGTCACACCCCTAGGTGACCACCGACGATTTGACAAAATCAATCAACTATAAATGTATACATGCATGTTTTCATTGTAATTGTTAAGAAAATCTTTAGCTGGTAGTTACTCGGTTGGCTCATGAATAGGGGATTAGTAGGCTAATCAGCAAGTTAATTGGCCATTAAATCAATTAATCATTGATTTATCAGTTTATCGGCTACTCGGTGACTTTGCGAGTAAGGATTAATCAACCAATTAACTGGTTAATCGAATAAATTCTTGAACAAGCTAGGCAATTTATTTCTTACAGTGAGTAGTACGTACCTCGACGAAGCAGTCGTGGAAGAGCATGCGGATCATGGCAGCGCCATTGCCGGGATTCTGGGAGATGGCCTCCATCATGACGCCCTTGACGACCGCCTCCGCCTGGGGGCACCTGTCGTGGTAGAACCCGATCTGCAGAGGGCTGGCCTGGCACCCCACGGCGAGCAGCAGCAAGGCACACGCCACCAGAACGTGCAGCTTCTCAGCACCAGCAGCCGCCATTGTTTCAAGCTAGCTAGCTCGAGTGCCTGACTAAGATTTGAAGATGAGAAGTGGGAGATGATTGATCGGTGGGTCGGGAATGCCTGCTAGCTGCTGTATATAGTTTGAGCATGATGCTGCTTATATAGGTGGGCATTCGAAGCATATGTTGTCAACTAGCCATGCGCTTCGTTGGAACGTTACTAGCTACGCGTACACCGGCCGTTAGTTGCCACCAATCGTCGACGTTCAGTTCGCAGTGGAATTAATCAGAGGGCGTCGGTAATGAATCATATGATACACAAATAGCGAGCATTAGTTCCTTAACCCCGAGTTTTTAGAAGATGAGAGCTCTTACTAACCCTGATGGTTACATGGGGTTGACTTGACTGGGGCTAGCTATTTAGTACTAATGTAGTAGCTAGACCAAGCAGCTGATTGATGTGGTCACCAGTGGCAGATGGGGACGCATGTTTTCCTGGTTGTTGAGAGGTCAGGTAAGTTAAGAACGTTTCTTAACTAGGAGTATACTTCTAAGGACGTTTTCATGCCAAAAAAAAAAAGTTAAGAACGTTTCCTTTTGACCTTTGTCGGTGCGCGCGCGCTTCGTGTCTCAAATCCGTTAGGGCTTCTACTTAGAGATGAAAATATACACACTAGTGAACACATAATGCTTCCACTCAATCTTAATTAGTGGCGCGTCACTTTAATCCATGTCACCGGTAACTTACGCCACCATGAATACGTTATGTGTAATGTATCTGTATTTTCACACCTCACAAGTGTGTGGGACTAAGTGTTCTAACCAGTATATGTTAGTAGTGCTGTGTGGTCTATGTGGCATGCCACTCGTGCTGTACTAGTGCCGGCGTGGCATCTTAACCAGCACACCACTGGCATTTTGCGCAAACACGCGGGGTGTCCATCATTCATTAATAGGTAGAATGAAATAACATACAGGGTTCCAGGGCCAGCATACACACAAAGCGCTAATCAAGGGAGACAGGTGCACCGGGAGTGGGTTGCTCAGCCCAACATAGGGGACCTACGACAGTAATTTATGTACTCCTTTGCCATTGGCATCGGCCCAGAACCGTGCTTCGTCTTGGACCTGGGAGAATACACACGCGGCTTAGGGTTGGTCACCCTCAAGGAGCCACGTCTTCTTAGGTTTATATGTATATGCCTTGACGTCATCCGATCCACTCCAAACGTCCAACACGAGTATCATCCAACCATTTGGTTATACTTGCAATCGTCTGATTCCGTAAACCAAACGATTGTCTTTTCTCATTCACATTCTCTTGGGCTTTCTGTCATGTCTCTTTTGCTGCCCCGTCCCCTCAGTTCACATAATTCCTTATTTATTATTCTGTTGTTTATGCCATGCTACCATCCAGATTAACTATAGATTTGATTATTGCATGAGGTTGGCTCCTTTTGGCATTTTCGTGTCCTATTCACTCAATGTGCCCAATTCGTATTTACGGCGCTCATAGCCCTCAACAGCCGCCCGAGGGAACGGCCGGTCCACAACATACAGAGATACAATAAAACAATAGTGTGTATGATTTACCCCTCGTCATTTATCTTTGTATGTTGTTGACTACAAAACAAATCAAACAGTGTGATTGTTTTTTTTGGGTCCAAATCGGTTTTTGTAGATTATAAAATAGAAAACCGAGTCATTTGCATTATTTTGGTTGCAAGATTCGGTCACATTTTCCAATATATTATAGAAAAACCCAACCCAAAGCAATTAAAAGTCATGCTTTCTTTAGTTTTCTTTTCCATTCGTTAAATTTGACGGTAAGACCTTTTGTGATTATTTTAATATTAATACTCAATTTGACATTGCATACTAGATGGACACCATGTCACTAATTCATGGCTAGAGACTACAATTTGACTGGCGGCGCGTATATCAGTATATGAAGCTTATATGTACTCATAATAGGACATGCTATAAACTATGAAATTATATCTCTGTGCTCTTTGTTTGTGCATACTCTTATATATTATTTCATGAGGAACCATTCATGATTATTAATAAAAAATTGTTTACTATTTAGTTTATACTTTATACTTAAATTTCCGCAGCAAAGCGTGGGGATTTGTCTAGTTCATTCATGAAATCGTGGCAGGGGTTCACATGTCAATCATGTCATGTTCAAAGCATCCAAGATCTCTGTTCAAAACATGCATGTTGCATGCATCACTTTATTATCCCAAAAACAAAGGACATTGGCTGACAGCGCAGTTACATGATGTACACGAACAATTCCGTTGGCGAGAATCGAACAAAGGAATAGCAGAAGTAAAGACGACAGTATTTACATAACGCGCAGTGAAAGAATCGCCATGCATGCACGTAGAAGTAGACGTACATGCACTAATTAATTGCGCGGCAGTTCTTCCTGATCTGTCCCTGGTCGCCGGTCTTGACCTCGATGCCGGCCATCTTCACCATGTCCTTCTCGAACCTGTCCTCCCACCACCCGGGGATATTGGCGTTGTCCACCACCATCCTCGCCGTCTCCTCCGACGTCAGGAGCACCGCGTCGGAGGTGAAGAGCACCGTGTGCGACAGCACGTTGTTGTAGTACTGCCTGTCCAGGTCGTTTGGGGTCACCACGTCCTGCATCACCGTCGGGTCGTTGCCGCCCGAAGCGGCGTCGGCGGGACACTGGCCACACAGGAACGTGGCGAGGCCACCGTCGATGTCAGAGGAGACATTGAGGCGGTCGGGCACGAAGGCGGAGCAGTGGGAGCGACCGATGGTGTGTGCACCGGAGAGGATGACCAGGTCCTCCGCATCGAGGCCCTTGACGACGAAGCTGTCCACGAGGTCGCTGAGGTTGGACGTGGGCGGGACTAGGAACTTGAGCGGCTCGGAGGCGTTGGAGAAGGTGCCATCGCGGCGGCTGGAAGGCACCTCGAAGTCCACCTTGCCCCCACTAAGGATGCAGGATGCGTCGCGGGCCGAGAAAGCGATGATGTCGGCGCAGGAGACGACGCCCGGGCAGGCCGCCTCGAGGGCGTCCTTGATGGCGTCGGGCTGAACGGGGTCGGGTCTAGGAGGACCGAAGCGTCACAACCCTAGGTGACACTAGTAGGAAAAGGGGCTTTTACCCCGGTTCATAAGGGCCTTTAGTCCCGGTTCTGGAACCGGGACTAAAGGGTCGTTACTAATGCCCTAGCCCTTTAGTCCCGGTTCTTACACGAACCGGGACTAAAGGCCGTCCACGTGGCCGGTGCGGGGAGCCCAGGCAGGAGGGCCTTTGGTCCCGGTTGGTGCCACCAACCGGGACCAATAGGCATCCACGCGTCAGCCCTTAGCAGGAGCTGAGGTTTTTGTTTTTTTAAAAAGGGGGTGGTTTAGGGGTTTTGGGGGGGTTAATTTAAGTGTTTCATATATTGTGTTAGCTAGCTAATTAATAGAGAGAAGTGTCCTCTCTTATCTCCGTGCTTGGTCGACGCTACGTACTATATACGTATGGAGAGGAGTAGACACGCTAGCTAGTAATCAAATGAAGGAAACAGAAGATCGTCATGAACATATGCAGACAGAGAGAAGTGATATCGACCACCTCTCCTTCTCCGAGATATTGATCGAACAACAAGTTCTCGTATATCTATCCGACACTACCGCCTACATATATACAATAATTATCTCTTACAATACAATCTCCTAATTATATTGTAGGAACACAGGGTCCACATAGTATTCTCCGTTTTCAGCGATCACGTGGTCAAGGAAGAATGCCGCCAATTCCTCTTGAATTCCTCGCATACGATCTTCTGCTAGGAGTTGATCCCGCTTCCGAAAAATCTAATTTGAAGAAGGGGTCAATACATATATATATGAATAAATGAAACTCAACACAAATGATGGTAATAAAATAAAATTGTGAATATTATTGCTTACGCACTTCATATTGTTCTTCAGTGTAGCCCCGCTCACAGGTATGGTAGCGGATGGACTCGCAAACGTAGTATCCACAGTAATTATTCCCGGGTTGCTGCCACAACCACTTTACAAGAAATAGAGGTCAATCAAACTGATAAGCAAGCATGCTAAATGGTATTGATCAAACTAGCTCTTGAATCACTAGAAGATGCGCGGAACATGCTACTATAGTACTTACTTTCGGGTGTCTAAATTGCAGCTGGTTCGGCAGTCCCGGGGATTTTGAGGTGAATTTTCTCCAAACCCTGCCAGACAAAGAAAACAATTACTTGATATCAGGAAATGAACAAAGTTGCTGATATGGTGGATAATGATCGATTTAACTTACTTCTGGAGCATTTGAGTCATGTTCGGATAGTCCTGGGGATCTTTTCGTCTCGAGTCTAAGACGGTTACTACTCCCGGCTCAAGCTTAATCTCTAGGAGAATATAGTGAAAGCTGCGCATGCATGCATAAGTCATCAATTACATTACCATAACCTGGACTAATAAGGGAAACCGAATATGCAGAAGACAATAACACTCACTTGAAGTTGTAAGGAAAGAGTATTATATCTTTGTTTTGATTTAATACCAACGATTGTAGCAAGTTGGCCTCGGCTTCTTTGGGATGTTTTTCAACCGTATATGCATCTATGAGATTTGTGTTGATGAACCCAATATCACCGATTTGTCTTTTCTTCAATTCGGCGATCTTCAATCTGCATAATATAGTGAGGATAAGTATAAATACATGCAATGAAAGAGCTGACCTATATAGAGAGACTTAATGACAGAAGCAGTACTACTTACAAACAGTAGCAAGTGATCGTTGTTTTATCGAGGGACTTTAGATTGTAAAACTGGAAGAAATCCTCAAATGGAACATTCAGCAGTTCAATTCCAACGAGGTCATGCTCCGGTTTAACTCTCAGCGTCAAAGTACTCATCCCATCAGACTCTCTGCAGGTTTTCATGTACCAATCATGTAGTCTTCGCATCATCGTGCTTAGAGATCTGACATCTTTGACGAGAGGCTTTCCGTAATGGTATTTGTGGTTGTCCACCTCCATGATTTCATAATGTACATCGTCGGGCAGGTAATCTCCAAGATTGCTATAACCGGGCACCATACCCGGATCATTAGCGACGATGTCTTTTGACACCTTGAGCGGGGGGCACGATTGGTTCGCTTGTTCGCCGAGCTGGGCAATTTTTTCCCAGCTCGTCGTTCTTTCATCCTTTTATCACTGACAGTACTTCCCGACCGCTCCGCTTCGGCATATGCCTTTCCAAGAACGCGCTCATAGTTGCCTCTTGGCGGAGACTTTGGCGGTTTTGTCAGGGCAGCCAGAGTGCGCTTTGTTTTCACCGGATCTACCTTCTCCTCCGGAGGTGGATGTTTCTTTGCTTTGACCCCTTCAAAGAAGTTCTTCACTTCGGCTCGCACGATCTTCACGTTCTCCTCCTCGGTCCTCTCATATGGTAACTTCTCTGGAGTCTTCAGAGAAGGACCGAATCTGTATTGCCTCCCGCCTCTGGCAGCTGTACTGCTAGACGCCGGCAGAGCAGACGGAGCGGCTGCGGCTGTCTTCTTTCCTTGCTTACGAGGCGGAGGAGAAGGACTACGACGCGCCGGAGCAGCCTGCTTCTTCACCCTGTTCTTCCAGACCATCATTGTCGTTAAGATACGACAAGATATCACCTCCGGCTAAGATTATGTCCCCCAACACATCTTCTGCTTGCTCATCTCGTCCGTGCTCCATTGTTTCTGCAAATATTACAACATGGCAATTATTACACAAACATGACAGCAGGTGGATATATTAGTGCAAACGTAGACCTAGCTTATTCCGGGTTTGGGGTGGCCTAGGCAACGCTTCAAGGGTAGGGGCGCGGCGGGAGGGGGTAGGAGACCGACATCGTTTTTTTTCTAGGGTTTGGGTGTCCTCGAGAGTTTTGGTCGAGCGAGAGGGCCGGGGGGTGCTCCCGTGGTATAAGTTATCACGGTCGAGAGGGGGTATACATATCGACCGTCCATCATGTCGAAGTTATCTGGGAGGGAGTTATATATATCGACAACGACGACATACATACACGGGAAAATAATGTTATCGGGGAGGGGGTATATCGACCCCCCCCACGTGTTGAAGTTATCGGGAGGGAGTTTTATATCGACAACGAAGACATACATACACGGGAAAATAATGTTATCGAGGAGGGGGTATATCGACCCCCCCTCGTGTTGAAGTTATCCCCCCTCGTGTTGAAGTTATCGGGAGGGGGTAATATCGACAACGACAACATACATACACGGGAAAATAATGTTATCGGGGAGGGGGTATATCGACCCCCCCACGTGTTGAAGTTATCAGGAGGGGGTTATATCGACAACGATGACATATATACACGGGAAAATAATGTTATCGGGGAGGGGGTATATCGACCCCCTCGTGTTGAAGTTATCCCCCCTCGTGTTGAAGTTATCGGGAGGGGTATATATCGACGACGACAGACCCGATAAAACATAAGAAAACGAAGAAGAAATAAAAAGAGGAGAGAAGAAGAAAGGAATAGAGGAGAGGATTGAAGAAAAAAAGAAGAAGAAAAAGAAGAAAAAAAAAGAGGAGAAGAAGAAGAAAGGAATAGAGGAGAAGAAGAAAAAATAGAAAATATTCTATTTTTTCTTCTTCTCCTCTATTCCTTTCTTCTTCTCCTCTTCTTTTTCTTCTTTTTCCTCTTCTTATTTACATCTCCTCTTCTTCCTCTCCTCCTCTTCTTTCTTTCCTCTTCTTATTTTCTTCTTTCCTATCCTTCTTTTTCTTCTTCTTCCCTTCCTAGCTAGATATATAAAACTTTTCTAAAATTGTAACTTTTGCATATATAAAAACTTTTCCATGTGGATCATCATTTCTCATATATATCGAATAAATATCCATTGTCATATATAAAAACTTTCTATATATGAACAAAAAACTTTCTATGAACAAAAAAACATTTTTGACATATATATTCATACATTTTGAACATCTACATACATACAAATTTTTTTTGTTCACATATACATTATAGCTACATACACATATACATCACATATGAACAAAAAAATTAAACTAATAAAAATAAAAAAACAGAGCCGGGGCGGCGGCTCTCACAGCGGGGGCGGCTAGGACGATGGCGACGGCGGGGGCGGCGAGGGCGCCGGCGAGCACGCGCGGGCCGGGCAGGGGGGCTCGGGGCGCCGAGGCGGCGCGCGCGAGCAGGGGAGCACGAGGCGGGGCGGGGCGTGGGGGCAGGGCGACGGCGACGAGCACCGGGCGGCGACCCGTCGAGGCAAGGGCGCGGGGCGACGGCGATGAGGAGCGGGCGGCGACGGCGAGCACGGGTAGCCTGGCGGCGTCGGGGGCAACTGGCAAGGTATGTCGAAAATTTCCTAAGTGTGGACTTATATAGCAAAGCCTTTAGTCCCGGTTCGTGGCACCAACCGGGACTAAAGGTGGGCATTAGTCCCGGTTGGTGCCACCAACCGGGACCAAAGGCCTTGCGCTGCCCGCGGCCAAAAGTTTAGTCCCACCTCGCTAGTTGAGAGGGGCTCGGAGTGGTTTATAAGCTCCACTACGGCTGCCCTCTCGAGCTCCTCTCAAATGCAGGCTTACGGGCCTAATGTCACACTGTGCTGTCTGTTGGCCTATTGGGCCTTCTGCGGGCCTGAATCCTGGCCCAGGTTGGGTTTCTAGTCGTATTCAGGCCGTGGTGGCCCAATAGGTGGCAGTTTTTTAAATTTTTTGCATTATTTATTTTCTTTTGTTTTTTGCTTTATTTTTTAATTCTTTTTGCTTTTAGGTCAGCAAAATTATAAACTGTCTGTTAGTGCCATTAGTTTTAGAAAACATATAAACTTTCTATTAGTGCCATTAGTTCTTTATGAAAATTCTTTTTGCTGTATTTAATTTTTTTATTTTCTTTTTTGCTATATTTATTTTGTTTTATTTCTACTTACAACAAAAAACTTATTTATTTTATTTTATTTTGTTTCTAATTACTTATTTATTTTACTTTATGATAATTCTTTCTGCTATTAAAGTTTCTATCAAAAAAAGTTCTTTATGAAAATTCTTTTTGCTTTTAATGATTAAAAATAAAAAAGAGGCGCAATGCGCGTTGATTTGCTTCAAGCCTTTCGGAATAGTGTAGACTGCACTGCACATAGCTCGATGCAGTCTACCTTATTCCTCAAGGCTTGAAGCTAAGCAACGTGAGCATTGCGCCTCTTCTTCATCGTCTCTGCACTCAGGGCTTATAAACCGCTCTTAGTGCCTCTCAGCTAGCGAGGTGGGACTAAAAAACTGCTTAGCTAGTAAGAAGCTCTAGTACCGGTTCGTGCCACGAACAGGTACTAAAGGTGCTCGTGGGGCCACAGCCTCATTAGTACCGGTTCGTGGCACCAACAGGGACCAAAGGGTGGAATTGGTCCCGGTTCGTGCCACCAACCGGGACCAATGGCCTTGCACAGCTGCGTGGTGGTGAGTTTAGTCCCACCTCGCTAGCTAAGAGAGAGCCGCACCTGTTTATAAGGTGCGGTGCGCCTGAGCTGTCGAGCTCCTCTCTAAAGCAGGCTTACGGGCCTAACCTCTCTGCACTCAGGGCTTATAAAGCATTTCAAATGAACTCTGAAAAGGTTGAAAGTTGGCATGGTATCATCATTTCATCCACATAGCATGTGCAAGAAAGTTGAGAGGGTTACGGCAAAAACTAGATGCACTTCTTGTACAAAACGGACAATGGTATCATACTCGTCTATTACAAAGTTGGCATGCTATCATCATAATAGTTGCGGGAGAAAGTCTTCACTTTTTCTTCGCTTGTGTCATTTGCTTATTGCGCCGTAACCATGGATAATCTTCATCGTTTATCAGGATGCTTGGGTCAGCCTTGACTTTGAAGGGAGGAATTTCATGAAACTTTTCATAATCTTCAGACATGTCTGTCTTGCCCTCCACTCCCACAATGTCCCTTTTTCCTGAAAGAACTATGTGCCGCTTTGGCTCATCGTATGATGTATTCGCTTCCTTATCTTTTCTTTTCCTCGGTCTGGTAGACATGTCCTTCACATAGATAACCTGTGCCACATCATTGGCTAGGACGAACGGTTCGTCAGTGTACCCAAGATTGTTCAGATCCACTGTTGTCATTCCGTACTGTGGGTCTACTTGTACCCTGCCTCCTGACAGATTGACCCATTTGCACTTAAACAAAGGGACCTTAAAATCATGTCTGTAGTCAAGTTCCCATATGTCCATTATGTAACCATAATATGTGTCCTTTCCCCGCTCTCGGTTGCTGCATCAAAGCGGACACCGCTGTTTTGGTTGGTGCTCTTTTGATCTTGGGCGATCGTGTAAAATGTATTCCCATTTATCTCGTATCCTTTGTAAGTCAATACAGTCGAAGATGGTCCCCTAGACAACGAGTACAACTCATCACAAACAGTGGTGTCACCTCTGAGACGTGTTTCCAACCAACTGCTGAAAGTCCTGATATGTTCACATGTAATCCAGTCGTCACACTGCTCCGGGTGTTTGGAGCGCAGACTGTTCTTGTGTTCATCGACATACCGGGTCACCAAGGTAGAGTTCTGTAGAACTGTGTAGTGTGCTTCAGACCAAGAATATCCGTCCCTGCATATTATTGAGTTCCCCCCTCCAAGCGTGCCTTTTCCAGTCAGTCTCCCCTCATACCGCAATTTAGGGAGACCTATCTTCTTAAGGCCAGGAATGAAGTCAACACAAAACCCAATGACATCCTCTGTTTGATGGCCCATGGAGATGCTTCCTTCTGGCCTAGCGTGGTTACAGACATATTTCTTTAGGACTCCCATGAACCTCTCAAAGGGGAACATATTGTCTAGAAATACGGGCCCCAGAATGACAATCTCGTCGACTAGATGAACTAGGATGTGGGTCATGATATTGAAGAAGGATGGTGGGAACACCAGCTCGAAACTGACAAGACATTGCACCACATCACTCCTTAGCCTTGGTATGGTTTCTGGATCGATCACCTTCTGAGAGATTGCATTGAGGAATGCACATAGCTTCACAATGGCTAATCGGACGTTTTCCGGTAGAAGCCCCCTCAATGCAACCGGAAGCAGTTGCGTCATAATCACGTGGCAGTCATGAGACTTTAGGTTCTGGAACTTTTTCTCTGGCATATTTATTATTCCCTTTATATTCGACGAGAAGCCAGTCGGGACCTTCATACTGAGCAGGCATTCAAAGAAGATTTCTTTCTCTTCTTTCGTAAGAGCGTAGCTGGCAGGACCTTCATACTGCTTCGGAGGCATGCCATCTTTTTCGTGCAAACGTTGCAGGTCCTCCCGTGCCTCAGGTGTATCTTTTGTCTTCCCATACATGCCCAAGAAGCCTAGCAGGTTCACGCAAAGGTTCTTCGTCACGTGCATCACGTCGATTGAAGAGCGGACCTCTAGCTCTTTCCAGTAGGGTAGGTCCCAAAATATAGATTTCTTCTTCCACATGGGTGCGTGTCCCTCAACGTCATTCGAAACAGCTAGTCCGCCGGGACCCTTTCCAAAGATTACGTGTAAATCATTGACCATAGCAAGTACGTGATCACCGGTACGCATGGCGGGCTTCTTCCGGTGATCTGCCTCGCCTTTGAAATGCTTGCCTTTCTTTCGACATTGATGGTTGGTCGGAAGAAATCGACGATGGCCCAGGTACACATTCTTCCTGCTTTTGTCCAGGTATATACTTTCAGTGTCATCTAAACAGTGCGTGCATGCGTGGTATCCCTTGTTTGTCTGTCCTAAAAGGTTACTGAGAGCGGGCCGATCGTTGATGGTTACAAACAGCAACGCGTGCAGGTTAAATTCCTCCTGTTTGTGCTCATCCCACGTACGTACACCGTTTCCATTCCACAGCTGTAAAAGTTCTTCAACTAATGGCCTTAGGTACACATCAATGTCGTTGCCGGGTTGCTTAGGGCCTTGGATGAGAACTGGCATCATAATGAACTTCCGCTTCATGCACATCCAAGGAGGAAGGTTATACATACATAGAGTCACGGGCCAGGTGCTGTGATTGCTGCTCTGCTCCCCGAAAGGATTAATGCCATCTGCGCTTAAACCAAACCATACGTTCCTTGGGTCAGCTGCAAACTCAGCCCAGTACTTTCTCTCGATTTTTCTCCACTGCGACCCGTCAGCGGGTGCTCTCAACTTCTCGTCTTTCTTACGGTCCTCACTGTGCCATCGCATCAACTTGGCATGCTCTTCGTTTATGAACAGACGTTTCAACCGTGGTATTATAGGAGCATACCACATCACCTTCGCAGGAACCCTCTTCCTGGGGGGCTCGCCGTCAACATCAACAGGGTCATCTCGTCTGATCTTATACCGCAATGCACCGCATACCGGGCATGCGTTCAGATCCTTGTACGCACCGCGGTAGAGGATGCAGTCATTAGGGCATGCATGTATCTTCTGCACCTCCAATCCTAGAGGGCATACGACCTTCTTTGCTGCGTATGTACTGTCGGGCAATTCGTTATCCTTTGGAAGCTTCTTCTTCAATATTTTCAATAGCTTCTCAAATCCTTTGTCAGGCACATCATTCTTGAAGGAAATATGCCCTAGAGGCAATAATAAAGTATTATTTATTTCCTTATATCATGATAAATGTTTATTATTCATGCTAGAATTGTATTAACCGGAAACATAATACATGTGTGAATACATAGACAAACAGAGTGTTACTAGTATGCCTCTACTTGACTAGCTCGTTAATCAAAGATGGTTATGTTTCCTAGCCATAGACATGAGTTGTCATTTGATTAACGAGATCACCTCATTAGGAGAATGACGTGATTGACTTGACCCATTCCGTTAGCTTAGCACCCGATCGTTTAGTATGTTGCTATTGCTTTCTTCATGACTTATACATGTTCCTATGATTATGAGATTATGCAACTCCCGTTTACCGGAGGAACACTTTGTGTGCTACCAAACGTCACAACGTAAATGGGTGATTATAAAGGTGCTCTACAGGTGTCTCCAAAGGTACTTGTTGGGTTGGCGTATTTCGAGATTAGGATTTGTCACTCCGATTGTCGGAGAGGTATCTCTGGGCCCACTCGGTAATGCACATCACTATAAGCCTTGCAAGCATTGTGACTAATAAGTTAGTTGCGGGATGATGTGTTACGGAACGAGTAAAGAGACTTGCCGGTAACGAGATTGAACTAGGTATCGAGATACCGACGATCGAATCTCGGGCAAGTAACATACTGATGACAAAGAGAACAACGTATGTTGTTATGCGGTCTGACCGATAAAGATCTTCGTAGAATATGTGAGAGCCAATATGGGCATCCAGGTCCCGCTATTGGTTATTGACCGGAGACGTGTCTCGGTCATGTCTACATAGTTCTCGAACCCGTAGGGTCCGCACGCTTAAAGTTACGATGACAATTTTATTACGAGTTTATGTATGTTGATGTACCGAAGGAGTTCGGAGTCCCGGATGAGATCGGGGACATGACGAGGAGTCTCGAAATGGTCGAGACGTAAAGATCGATATATTGGACGACTATATTCGGACTTCGGAAAGGTTCCGAGTGATTCGGGTATTTTTCGGAGTACCGGAGAGTTACGGGAATACGTATTGGGCCTTATTGGGCCATACGGGAAAGAAGAAAAAGGGCCTCAAGGGTGGCCGCACCCCTCCCCTTGGTCTGGTCCGAATTGGACTAGGGAAGGGGGGCGCCCCCCTTCCTTCCTTCTCTTTTTCCCTTCCTCTTTTCCTATTCCATATGGGAGGTGGAATCCTACTAGGACTAGGGAGTCCTAGGACTCCACACTTGGTGCGCCCCCTCCTAGGGCCGGCCTCCTCCTCCCTTGCTCCTTTATATACGGGGGCAGGGGGCACCCCAGAGACACAACAATTGATCCTTGAGATCTCTTAGCCGTGTGCGGTGCCCACCTCCATCATATTACACCTCGATAATACCGTTGCGGAGCTTAGGCGAAGCCCTGCCCCGGTGGAACATCATCATCGTCACCACGCCGTCGTGCTGACGAAACTCTCCCTCAACACTCGGCTGGATTGGAGTTCGAGGGACATCATCGAGCTGAACGTGTGTAGAACTCGGAGGTGCCGTGCGTTCGGTACTTGATCGGTCGGATCGTGAAGACGTACGACTACATCAACCGCGTTGTGATAACGCTTCCGCTGTCGGTCTACGAGGGTACGTGGACAACACTCTCCCCTCTCGTTGCTATGCATCACCATGATCTTGCGTGTGCGTAGGATTTTTTTTGAAATTACTACGTTCCCCAACAATTCTCTGCCTTCCACTGCAGCAATTCCAGTACGGTACCGAGCTTTGTGTTGCCATCTTCGCAATTGGGGTACAACCCTTTTTTGTGATCCTCTAACATGCGATCGAACTTCAGCTTCTCCTTTTGACTTTCGCATTGCGTCCTTGCATCGACAATGACCCGGCGGAGATCATCATCATCGGGCACTGGTTCCTCTTCATCTTCAGCAGCTTCCCCCTTGCAGCATCATTGGGCACATCGTCTGGTTCCTCTTGATCTTCAGCAGCTTCCCCCGTTGCAGCATCACCGTATTCAGGGGGCACATAGTTGTCATCGTCCTCTTCTTCTTCGCCGTCTTCCATCATAACCCCCATTTCTCCGTGCCTCGTCCAAACATTATAGTGTGGCATGAAACCCTTGTAAAGCAGGTGGGCATGAAGGATTTTCCGGTCAGAGTAAGACTTCGTATTCCCACATGTAGGGCATGGACAACACATAAAACCATTCTGCTTGTTTGCCTCAGCCACTTCGAGAAAATCATGCACGCCCTTAATGTACTCGGAGGTGTGTCTGTCACCGTACATCCATTGCCGATTCATCTGCGTGCATTATATATAATTAAGTGTGTCAAAAACCATTACAGAACATCATGAATAGATAATTAAGTGACCAAATTAATAAAAGTTCATCATCACATTAGAACCAAAGTACATACATAGTTCTCATCTAACAACATATATATAGCTCTCCAGAGCATCTAATTAATTAAACCATACATTGAAACTATGTAAAACATTTCAATGCGAAAACAAATGCGATCATAATCGCAACCAAGGTAACAATTGATCCAACGGCATAATGATACCAAGCCTCGGTATGAATGGCATATTTTCTAATCTTTCTAATCTTCAGGCGCATTGCATCCATCTTGATCTTGTGATCATCGACGACATCCGCAACATGCAACTCCAATATCATCTTCTCCTCCTCAATTTTTTATATTTTTTCCTTCAAGTAATTGTTTTCTTCTTCAACTAAATTTAACCTCTCGACAATAGGGTCGGTTAGAATTTCCGGTTCAACCACCTCCTAGATAAATAAAATCTATGTCACGCTGGTCGGTATATTTGTCATAAACAATAAATGAATCAAATAGTTATAAAAAGATAATATATACCACATCCGAATCATAGACAGGACGAGGGCCGACGGGGGCGGATACCAAAACCATCGCACTATGTAATAAAAAAGAATAAAATAGTAAGAAAATTAGACAAGTATCTATCTAAAGTAAGAATTTTTTTCTTTCAAAAAGAAGATAAGAACAAGAGGCTCACCACGGTGTTGCCGGCGACGAAATCGGCTCGGGCGGTCGTTGGCTCCTTTTGGCATTTCCATGTGTTGCTCACTCACTGTGCCCAAGTAGTATTTAGGGCGCTCATGGCCCTCAACAGCGGCCCGAGGGAACGGCCGGTCGGCGATTGTCCTCACCTTTCTCTGGTCCACAACATACACAGATGCCATAATACAATAGTGTGTATGATTTATTCCTCGCCATTCAACTTTGTATGTTGTTGACTACAAAAAAAAAAACACTGCGATTGGATTTTTCGTTTGGTCCAGATCGGTTTTGAAGATTATAAGATAGAAAACCAAGTCGTTTGCACTATTTTGGTTGTAAGACTCGGTCACATTATTCCAAGGTTTATGTATCCTCTATTATAGAAAAACCCAACCCAAAACAATTTAAAGTTATGCTTTCTGGAGTTTTCTTTCCCATTCGTTAAATTTGACGGTAAGATACTTTATGGTTATTTTAATGTTGATACTCGGTTTGACTTTGCATACTAGGTGGACACTATGTCACTAATTCATGGCTAGAGACTACAATTTGACCGGCGGCGCATATATCAGTATATGAAGCTTATGTACTCATAATAGGACATGCTAAAAACTATGAAATTATATCTCTGTGCTCTTTGTTTGTGCATACTCATATATATTATTTCATGAGGAACCATTCATGATTATTAATAAAAAAATTGTTTACTATTTAGTTTATATTTTATACTTAAATTTCCGCAGCAAAGCGTGGGGATTTGTCTAGTTGATTCATGAAATCGTCGGAGGGGTTCACATGTCAATCATGTCATGTTCAAAGCGTCCAAGATCTCTGTTCAAAACATGCATGTTGCATGCATCACTTTATTATCCCAAATACAAAGGACATTGGCTGACAGCGCAGTTACATGATGTACACGAACAATTCCGTTGTCGAGAATCGAACAAAGGAATAACAAAAGAAAGGACAACAATGTTTGCATAACGCGCAATGAAAGAATTGCCATGCATGAACGTAGACAAACATTCATGCACTTAGTAGTAGTTGATGGCCCGGCAGTTCTTCCTGATCTGTCCCTGGTCGCCGGTCTTCACCTCGATGCCGGCCATCTTCACCATGGCCTTCTCGAACCTGTCCTCCCACCATCCGGGGATGTGGGCATTGTCCACCACCATCCTCACCGTCCCCTCTGACGTCAGGAGCGCCGCATCGGAGGTGAAGAGCACCGTGTGCGACAGCACGTTGTTGTAGTACTGCCTGTCCAGGTCGTTCGGGGTCACTACGTCCTGCATCACCGTGGGGTCATTGCCGCCCGGGGTGGCGTCAGCAGGGCACTGGCCACGCAGGAATGCGGCGAGGCCACTGTCGATGTCGGAGGAGACGTTGAGGCGGTCGGGGACGAAGGCGGAGCAGTGGGAGCGCCCGATGGTGTGTGCGCCAGAGAGGATGACCAGGTCCTCCGCGTCGAGGCCCTTGACAACGAAGCTGTCCACGAGGTCGCTGAGGTTAGACGTGGGTGGGACGAGAAACTTGACCGGCTCGGAGGCATTGGAGAAGGTGCCATCGCGGCGGCCGGACGGCACCTCGAAATCCACCTTGCCCCCGCTCAGGATGCAGGACGCGTCGCGGGCCGAGAAAGCGATGATGTCGGCGCAGGAGACGACGCCCGGGCAGGCCGCCTCGAGGGCGTCCTTGATGGCATCAATCAGCTCGAAGCCGCGCAGGGAGGGATTGTTGGGCGCGCTGAGCTTCTCCGGCGTCGGGCTGAACAGGGTCGGGTCCAGGAGGACCGAAGCATCACAACCCTAGGTGACCACCGACGATTCGGCAAAATCAATCAACTATAAAAGTATGCATGTTTGCATTGTATTGTTGAGGCAATCATTAACGGGTAGCTGCTTGGTTGCCTGGTGAGTTGTGGATTAGTAGGCTAATTAATTGGCAAGTAAATCAGCCATTTAATCAATTAATTAACCGATTTACTAGTTTATCGGCTACTCGATAATCTTACGAGTAGGGACTAATTGGCAAGTTAACTAGTTAATCGGAGGAATTCTTGAATTTCTTGCAGTGAGTAGTACGTACCTCGACAAAGCAGTCGTGGAAGAGCATGCGGATCATGGCGGCACCATTGCCAGGGTTTTGGGAGATGGCCTCCATCATGACGCCCTTGACGATTGCCTCCGCTTGGGGGCACCTGTCATGGTAGAACCCGATCTGCAGAGGGATGGCCTGGCACCCCACGGCGAGGAGCAGCAAAGCACACGCCACCAGAAGGTACAGCTTCTCAGCACCAGCAGCAGCCATTGTTTCAAGCTAGCTTGAGTTCTTGACTAAGACAAAAGAGAGAGAAGAGGGAGGTGATCGATCAGTGCCCGGAGAATGCCTGCTGCTATAGTTCCAGCAGGAAGCTGCTTATATAGGTGAGCATTCGAAGACCTAGCCAGCCTTATTGGCAATGATTTTTTCCGATCTTTCTTGCTTCGTTGGAACGTTATTACACCGGCCGGTAGTTGCCACCGCTCGTCGTTCAATTGGCTCACCCAGCTCCTGACAACCCAGTGGCATCGAAACACAATCTCACAGGGCGTCGGTGATGATATGATACACAAATAAGGAGTAACAAACAGTAGTTCACTGACCCTGATTTCTTCAGAAAATGAGCTCACTAACCCTGATGGTTACATTCGGCCTGTTGACTTGGCTGATGTACATATGTATGAACCGGTCATGTGTAAGCTAGACCTGGACTGGAGCTAGCCAGTATTTTGTAGTTATAGTACCTAGATCAGGCAGCTGATTGAGGGGGACGCATGTTTTTCCGGCCGTTGAGACGTCAATCAAGTTAAATTATGAACGTTTCGTTCGTCCGTGTATGTGCTTCGTGTTTGAAATCTATGGCCCATTTGGCCACTCGGCCTGAAGCATCTCGGCTTTCAACGATCTCGGCAAGTGGAGCAGTGCAGACCACAGTGATTGGGTGCTCTTGAAAGTATGGCTTCAGCTTTTTGGCGCCGAAATGCACGCCGTAGCACATCTTCTGATAATGGGGGTAGTTCTGTTTTGAGGCGGACAACACTTTACTCAGGTAATACACCGGCCTCTGGACTAGTAGTGCTTTGCCTTCTTCCTTGCGCTCCACAACTATGACTGTGCTGACCACTCGGCTGGTGGCGGCGATGTAGAGAAGCATGGGCTCCTTAGCAGTCGGAGCCGCCAGGACAGGCGGAGTGGTCAACATTTTCTTGAGCTGGAGAAAAGCTTCGTCCGCCTTGTCGTTCCACTAAAAAAAGTGGTCTTCTTCATGAGCTGGTACAGGGGAAGAGCCTTCTCGCCCAGCCGACTGATGAAACGGCTGATGGATGCCAAGCAGCCGGTGAATTTTTGCACGTCCAGCAGTCGGGTGGGCACCTCCATCCCCTCGATGGTCTTGATCTTCACATGATTGCACTTTATGCCGCGCTCTGAGACCAGGAAGCCAAGAAGCTGGCCGGCTGGTACTCCAAAGACACATTTCTCCGGGTTGAGCTTGATTTGAAATCGGCGCAAGTTTTCAAAGGTTTCCTTGAGGTCTTCTAGCAGCGTGCCACGCTTCTCCGTCTTGACCACAACGTCGTCCATATAGACATGGGCGTTTCTGCCGAGTTGCTTGAGGAGACACTTCTGCATGCAACGCTGAAACGTGGCGCCGGCATTCCTCAAGCCGAACGTCATGGTCAGGTAACAGAAGGCTCCGAATGGTGTGATGAAGGCGGTCTTCAGCCTGTCGGCCGGGTTTAGCTTGATCTGATGATACCCCGAGTATGCATCCAAAAAACTCAGCAGCTCGCATCCGGCTGTGGAGTCTATCACTTGATCTATTCTTGGCAAAGCAAACGGATCCTTGGGGCAAGCTTTGTTGAGGCTGATATAATCAATACACATGCGCCATTGCTTATTTTTCTTTAGCACAAGGACTGGGTTGGCCAACCATTCCGGGAAGAACACTTCCATGATGAAGCCGGCTGCTAGAAGCCGGGCTATCTCTTCTCCAACAACTCTTCTCTTCTCTTCTGACAGGCGGCGCAAGGGCTTCCTGACTGACTTGGCATCAGGTCGGACATGTAGCTTGCTCTCGGCGAAATCCTTCGGAACACCCGGCATGTCCTTGGGAGACCATGCAAAGATGTCCCGATTCTCACGGAGGAAATCGACGAGCTCGCTTTCCTATTTACTGTCAAGGTTTGCACCTATGACAGCATGCCTCTCCGGGTGCTCCGGGTCCAAGGGTATCTTCTTTGTTTCCTTTGCCGGCTTGAACGAGCCCTCAGCTTCTGACTCCTTGGGGTTTGGCAACATTTCCGGCTGCTTGCCTGCCATTGCCACAACCCGGTCAAGGAGCCGTTTCTCTGCTGCAATCACTAGGGACTCGGCTAGCCGGCTGCTGTCTGCCGCACAGGCGGACGACTTCTTGTAGTCTCCGACTATGGTTAGGATTCCCTTGGTACTCGGCATCTTCATCTTGAGGTAAGCATAGTGGGGGACCGCCATGAACTTGGCCAAAGCAGGCCGGCCAAGTAGCGCATGATAGGGGCTTTCTAGGTCCACCACCTCAAACCAGACTGGCTCTCGGCGGAAATGATCTTTGTCTCCGAAGAGGACGTCTATCTGGGTCTTGCCGATTGGTGAGCAGGAAAGGCCTGAAACTATGCCGTGGAATACAACCCGACTGGGCTGAAGCTGTCTCTGTTTGATGCCCAACTTCTCCATAGTGTCTCGGTACAGGATGTTGATGCTGCTGCCGCCATCTATCAGGACTCGGGAGAAGCGAGCAGCCCGCCTCTCTATTGCGAAGGTGGCATCTAAGACCAAGGCATAAGAACCAGGAGAGGGCATCACCTCCGGGTGGTCAGCTCTGCTCCAGCTGATGGGTTTTTCGGACCAATGCATGAACTCGGGGGTCTCTGATGCTACTGCATTTACTTCTTGTTGCCGCTGCCGTCTGCTGTGCTTATCGTCGGCCACACTGGTGAACACGACATAAGCTCCATGCTCTTCAGGATATTCATCTTGTATTGCACTGACTGGCCGGGCCGCCGACTGCTGGGGAGGAGGAGGAGGCGGGCCGGTAGGCGGAGGGGGCAGGAGGCCATCACCCTTGGCGATCCTGGTGAGCCAGTGGCACTTCCGAGTGATGTGGTTGGACGACTTCGCGCCGCTGTGGAACTTGCAGGGCGCATCTAGGGCCTGCTCGTACGAGAAGGCGGGCAACCAGTTGGGCTTGCTGCCCTTCTGGCGTTTGGGAGGAGGCCGCCCTTCCGGCTGCTGGTCTTCAGCTGTCGCCACTTGCCGGCTGGTGGAAGCCGGTTGCATGGCCTTGCGCTTATTGTCATTCTGTTGCTGACTCCGACTGGTGTCACCAGCCGAGGTCCGAGGAGCTTGGGGTGCCACCTTGCCAGATGCATCAACTTGGATCTCCGCCTTCATGGAGGAGTCGGCCGTGGCATACTTGTCTGCTATGATCAACAGTTCATCAAGGGTCACCGGCTCGTCGCAGAGAAGCCGGTGCTTGAGGAGGATGCCTTCTCGGCACCCGGCGGTGAAGTACTCGATGGCCTGCACCTTGTGCACGCCCTCGCAAGAGTTGCGCAGCTCGGTCCAACACGTGAGGTAGTCGCGAGTTGATTCGTTGGGGCCTTGGATGCACAAGGAGAGCTGGCGAGGCTTGGGCGACCGCATGTATGTGCTGGTGAAGTTGCGGATGAAGGCTTCGGTGAAATCAACCTAGTTGTTGATGCTGTGGGGCTTCAGGCTGTTCAGCTATGTCCGGGCTGTGCCCTGGAGCATGAGCGGAACGTACTTCACGGCAACTCACTTGCTGCCGTTTGCTATGCTGACGGCCGTGGAGTAGTCGACCAGCCAGTCCTGCGGCTTCACGGAGCCGGTGTATTTGGGCGTGTCTCTAGAGAGCATGAACCCTTTGGGGAAGGGCTCATCTCGGGTGCGGGGGCCAAAACAAGGCGGACCCAATGCGTCTTCTTCTTCTAGCGCTAGGGATCGGTTGAGGCGGTCGATCCGGTGCCGGGCATCGTTTTCTCTGACTCCTTCTCGGCGGCCGAGTTGGTCGCCGAGCGTCGGGTGGTCAACAGGCGGCGGGGATATGCGCCTCTCCCTGCGGGGAGGGGGAGGCGGTCAGTCATCCCGTCGTTCCACTGCTCTTGGGCGGCCGTCTTGGTCGCGCTCGATGGTGATGCGAGTTCAGCTGCGGCTGGCAGCCAGCTCCTTGTCTCTTCTATCGCGGACGCCACCAGTCGGCGTCCGGGATGTCGCGCCTTGATCTCGGCGAGGAAGCGGATCGTTGTTTCGCCGGTTGGGCATCTCGACGCGGCAGCCGGCTTCTTGCTGCTCAGCAGTCGCGTCAAGGAGCTGCTGGACGCGCTCCGTCATGTGGCGACGCTCGTCGCCCTCGAGCTTGTCTAGTTCGTCTGCTGCCACCTGGGCTGCTCGTATGTTCTCTGCGGGCGTGGCGTAGACGGGCGATCTGCCCCGAACATGCTGGCAATGGTCGCGCCGCAATGCCGGATCAGGCCAATGCGGCTAGGCCCACCGGAGCCGGCGTGCCGCCGACGGCGCGGTCCATCTCACGCTGGTAGGCCTCCGAAAGGTGTCTCATGCTGGCCAGCCTATTGGCGCTTTCGATGAGCTGGACGCGGCGTGCTTCCAGCATCTTAGCGTTGGCGTCTTCTGGGATGGGTGCAGTCAGGTCTTGCAGCGCCCCCTCGAGCGGGTCTCGAGCGCCTCCGCCAGAGTGCTCGCCGTGGCTAATGACGAGCACCTCCGTCACGGTGCTGCCGCTGCTATCCGCGCAAGGAAGCGGTTCGTCGTAGACCACCACATTGGTGGGGAACGCGTCAAGCGACGCCGTTTCGGAGTCGACAAGCATCGGGTCGGTGGAGCCAACCGACTCCAAGTCCACAGCGGGCTCGCTAGCGACGTGGAGCTGATCGAGGAGGCTGACGAGGCGGCTCTCGGGGCCTTCTGTGCCCGCATCAGGCACGGGCTCGTCGGAGAGGCGAATGTCGCCAACAAGATCGGCGAGGCAGCTCGCCGCGCAGGCGACCTCCGCGCCGTGCAGCGCGTCGGCGCAGACGCCGTCTGGCGTGCCGGGCTGGCTGCGCTCGTCAGGAAGGAACAAGGATCCCGTCCAGAACAGGTCTTCGGGAGACGGTGCACCTCGCCCCACGGTGGGCGCCAAATGTCGGGGGTTGGGTGCGACATATGCCAAAGGATGGCTTATCATGGTGGGAGTGAGTAGAACGTCTCTGGTGCCTGGAAGCGGGATGATGCGTAGACACGAATGCCGACGCACTTTACCCAGGTTCGGGGCTCTTCTAGGAGATAACACCCCTAGTCCTACTCTGCGGGGTCTCCGCATGATCACTAAGGCACTAGTGAGTACAATGGTGCTCCTCGAGCTGTATGCTAGAGGTAGGAGAAAGCAAGGCTAGCTCTCTCCCCTCTCTCTCTATGTGTGAGTCCAGTTCTAACAAGTTGGAAACCCTTTGCATGGGTGCCCTGGGGTTTATATAGGCCTACCCCCAGGGGTACAATGGTAATCTGGCCGAGTGTAGGACCCGACTGTCAGTGTCTCTGGTCGCCGGCTTCTTCGCCGGCTGCTGGGGCCCGCCACCTGGTGGGCCCCGCCGACTGGTCTGGTACGGAGCCGACAGGCCGCCCCCGCCGCTTGCGGGTCTGGTCTGTTGGGGAACGTAGCAGAAATTTAAAATTTTCTACTTATCACCAAGATCAATCTATGGAGTCATCTAGCAACAAGAGAGAGGGGAGTGCATCTACATACCCTTGTAGATCGCGCGCGGAAGCGTTCAAGAGAACGGGGTTGATGGAGTCGTACTCGTCGTGATCCAAATCACCGATGATCCTAGCGCCGAACGGATGGCACCTCCGCGTTCAACACACGTACGGAGCGGGGACGTCTCCTCCTTCTTGATCCAGCAAGGGGGGAGGAGAAGTTGATGGAGATCCAGCAGCACGACGGCGTGATGGTGGAAGTAGCAGGATCCCGGCAGGGCTTCGCCAAGCGCAAGCGGGGAGGAAGAGGTGTCACGGGAGGGAGGGAGGCGCCAGGGCTTGGGGTGCTGCTCCCATGCGCCTCCCCACTATATATAGGGGTGGAGGGGGCTGGTTTCTTGCCCTCCAAGTCCATTGGGGCGTTGGCAAAGGTGGGGGAAAGAAATCCCATCATTTCCCTTCCCCACCGATTGGTATCCCCTTTTTTAGGGATCTTGATCTTATCCCTTCGGGATATGATCTTATTCCTTCTAAGGTGGGATCTTGGTGCGCCTTGACCAGGGGTGTGGGGCCTTGCCCCCACTACCCATGTTCATGTGGGCCCCCCATGCAGGTGGGCCCCACTTCGGAACCTTCTAGAACCTTCCCGGTACAATACCGAAAAATCCCGAACATTTTCCGGTGGCCAAAATAGGACTTCCCATATATAAATCTTTACCTCCGGACCATTCCGGAACTCCTCGTGACGTCCGGGATCTCATCCGGGACTCCGAACAACTTTCGGTTAACCGCATACTAATATCTCTACAACTCTAGCATCACCGAACCTTAAGTGTGTAGACCCTATACGGGTTCGGGAGACATGTAGACATGACCGAGACATTTCTCCGGTCAATAACCAACAGCGGGATCTGGATACCCATGTTGGCTCCCACATGCTCCACGATGATCTCATCGGATGAACCACGATGTCGAGGATTCAATCAATCCCGTATACAATTCCCTTTGTCTATCGGTATGTTACTTGCCCGAGATTCGATCGTCGGTATCCCAATACCTCGTTCAATCTCGTTACCGGCAAGTCTCTTTACTCGTTTCGTAACGCATGATCCCGTGGCTAACTCCTTAGTCACATTGAGCTCATTATGATGATGCATTACCGAGTGGGCCCAGAGATACCTCTCCGTCATACGAAGTGACAAATCCCAGTCTCGATTCATGCCAACCCAACAGACACTTTCGGAGATACCTATAGTGCACCTTTATAGCCACCTAGTTACGTTGTGACGTTTGGTACACCCAAAGCATTCCTACGGTATCCGGGAGTTGCACAATCTCATGGTATAAGGAAATGATACTTGACATTAGAAAAGCTCTTAGCAAACGAACTACACGATCTTGTGCTATGCTTAGGATTGGGTCTTGTCCATCACATCATTCTCCTAATGATGTGATCCCGTTATCAATGACATCCAATGTCCATGGTCAGGAAACCATAATCATCTATTGATCAATGAGCTAGTCAACTAGAGGCTTACTAGGGACATGTTGTGGTCTATGTATTCACACATGTATTACGGTTTCCAGTTAATACAATTATAGCATGAACAATAGACAATTATCATGAACAAGGAAATACAATAATAACCATTTTATTATTGCCTCCAGGGCATATTTCCAACAGTCTCCCACTTGCACTAGAGTCAATAATCTAGTTCACATCACTATGTGATTGTAATGAATCCAACACCCATGGGGTTTGTTCATATCTCGCTTGTGAGAGAGGTTACTAGTCAACGGGTCTGAAGCTTCCAGATCCGTGTGTGCTTTACAAATCTCTATGTCATCTTGTAGATGCAGCTACCACGCGCTACTTGGAGCTATTCCAAATAACTGCTCTACTATATGAATCCGGTTTACTACTCAGAGTCATCCGGATTAGTGTCAAAGTTTGCATCGACGTAACCCTTTACGACGAACTCTTTTACCACCTCCATAATCGAGAAAATTCCTTAGTCCACTAGTTGCTAAGGATAAGTTCGACCGCTGTCATGTGATCCATTCCTGGATCACTCTTGTACCCCTTGACTGACTCATGGCAAGGCACACTTCAGATGCGGTACACAGCATAGCATACTGTAGAGCCTACGTCTAAAGCATAGGGGACGACCTTCGTCCTTTCTCTCTCTTCTGCCGTGGTCAGGTCTTGAGTCTTACTCAATACTCACACCTTGTAACATAGCCAAGAACTCCTTCTTTGCTGATCTATTTTGAACTCCTTCAAAATCTTGTCACGGTATATATTCATTTGAAAGTACTATTAAGCGTTTTTGATCTATCCTTATAGATCTTGATGCTCAATGTTCAAGTAGCTTAATCCAGGTTTTCCATTGAAAAACACTTTTCAAATAACCTTGTATGCTTTCCAGAAATTCTACATCATTTCTGATCAACAATATGTTAACAACATATACTCATAAAAAATTCTATAGTGCTCCCACTCACTTCTTTGGAAATACAAGTTTCTCATAAACTTTGTATAAACCCAAAATCTTTGATCATCTCATCAAAGCGTACATTCCAACTCCGAGATGCTTACTCCAGTCCTTAAAGGATTGCTGGAGCTTTGCATACTTGTTAGTATCTTTCAGGATTGACAAAACCTTCTGGTTGTATCACATACAACCTTTCCTCAAGAAAATCGTCGAGGAAACAATGTTTTGACATCCTATCTGCAAGATTTCATAAATAATGCAGTAACTGCTAATATAATTCCAACAGACTCTTAGCATCGCTACGAGTGAGAAAATCTCATCGTAGTCAACTCCTTGAACTTGTCGGAAAACATCTTAACGACAAGTCGAGCTTTCTTAATGGTGATACTTACCATCATTGTCTGTCTTCCCTTTTAAATCCATCTGCACCCAACAGCCTTACGACCATCAAGTAGTTCTTCCAAAGTCTATACTTTGTTTTCATACATGGATCCTCTCGGTTTTATGGCCTCAAGCCATTCGTCGGAATCCGGGCCCACCATCGCTTCTCCATAGCTCGTAGGTTCATTGTTGTCTAGCAACATCACTTCCAAGACAGGATTACGTACCACTCTGAAGTAGTACGCATCCTTGTCGTCCTACGAGGTTTGGTAGTGACTTGATCCGAAGTTTCATGATCACTATCATAAGCTTCCACTTCAATTGGTGTAGGTGCCACAGGAACAACTTCCTGTGCCCCGCTACACATTAGTTGAAGTGACGGTTCAATGACCTCATCAAGTCTCCACCATCCTCCCACTCAATTCTTTCGAGAGAAACTTTTCCTCGAGAAAGGACCCGTTTCTAGAAACAATCACTCTTGCTTCCAGATCTGAAATAGGAGGTATACCCAACTGTTTTGGGTATTCTATGAAGATGCATTTATCCGCTTTGGGTTCGAGCTTATCAGCCTGAAACTTTTTCACATAAGCATCGCAGCCCCAAACTTTTAAGAAACGACAGCTTAGGTTTCTCTAAACCATAGTTCATACGGTGTCGTCTCAACGGAATTGCGTGGTGCCCTATTTAAAGTGAATGCGGTTGTCTCTAATGCCTAACCCATAAACGATAGTTGTAATTCGATAAGAGACATCATGGTATGCACCATATCCAATAGGGTGCAGTTATGATGTTCGGACACACCATCACAATATGGTGTTCCAGGCGGTATTAGTCGTGAAACAATTTCCACAATTTCTTAATTGTGTGCCAAACTCGTAACTCAGATATTCATCTCTATGATCATATCACAGACATTTTATCCTCTGGTCACGACAATCTTCAACTTCACTCTGAAATTACTTGAACCTTTCAATAATTCAGACTTGTGTTTCATCAAGTAAATATTCTCAGCATCTACTCAAATCATCTGTGAAGTAAGAACATAACGATATCCACTGCGTGCGTCAGCACTCATTGGACTGCACACATCAAATGTATTACTTCCAACAAGTTGCTCTCTTGTTCCATCTAACTGAAAACGAGGCCTTTCAGTCATCTTGCCCATGTGGTATGATTTGCATGTCTCAAGTGATTCAAAATCAAGTGAGTCCAAATGATCCATCTGTATGGACTTTCTTCATGCATATATACTAATAGACATGGTTCGCATGTCTCAATCTTTTCAAAAACGAGTGAGTCCAAAGATCCATCAACATGGAGCTTCTTCATGCGTTTTATACCAATATGACTCAAGTGGCAGTGCCACAAGTATGTGGTACTATCATTACTATCTTATATCTTTTGGCATGAACATGTGTATTACTACGATCGAGATTCAATAAACCATTCATTTTAGGTGCAAGACCATTGAAGGTATTATTCAAATAGACAGAGTAACCATTATTCTCCTTTAATGAATAACCGTATTGCGATAAACATAATCCAATCATGTCTATGCTCAACGCAAACACCAAATAATAATTATTCAGGTTTAACCCCAATCTCGATGGTAGAGGGAGCATGCGATGCTTGATCACATCAACCTTGGAAACACTTCAAACACATATCGTCATCTCACCTTTAGCTAGTCTCCGTTTATTCCGCAGCTTTTATTTTGAGTTACTAACACTTAGCAACCGAACCGGTATCTAATACCCTGGTGCTACTAGGAGTACTAGTAAAGTACACATTAATATAATGTATATCCAATATACTTCTGTCGACCTTGCCAGCCTTCTCATCTACGAAGTATCTAGGGTAGTTCTGCTTCAGTGACCGTTCCCCTCATTTCAGAAGCACTTAGTCTCGGGTTTGGGTTCAACCTTGGGTTTCTTCACTAGAGCAGCAACTGATTTGCCGTTTCATGAAGTATCCCTTCTTTCCCTTGCCCTTCTAGAAACTAGTGGTTTTACTAACCATCAACAATTGATGCTCCTTCTTGATTTCTACTTTCGCGGTGTCAAACATCGCGAGTTGCTCAAGGATCGTCATGTCTATCCCTGATATGTTATAGTTCATCACGAAGCTCTAATAGCTTGGTGGCAGTGACTATGGAGAACCATCACTATCTCATCTGGAAGATTAACTCCCACTCGATTCAAGTGATTGTAGTACTCAGACAATCTGAGCACATGCTCAACGATTGAGCTTTTCTCCCTTAGTTTGCAGACTTAAGAATTTTTCAGAGGTCTCATACCTCTTGACGTGGGCATTAGTCTGAAATCCCAATTTCAGTCTTTGGAACATCTCATATGTTCTGCGACGTTTCAAAACCGTCTTTGGTGCCACAATTTTAAACCGTTAGCATCACACACTGAACTATCACGTAGTCATCAAAACGTGTATGTTAGATGTTTCGTAACATCTACAGACGACGCTCGAGGTTCAGCACACCGAGCGGTGCATTAAGGACATAAGCCTTCTATGCAGCAATGAGGACAATTCTCAGTTTACGGACCCAGTCCGCATAATTGCTACTATCAACTTTCAACTAAATTTTCTCTAGGAACATATCTTAGTAGAACTAAAGCGTAAGCTACGACATTATTTGCAAAGACCTTTTGACTATGTTCATGATAATTAAGTTCATCTGATTATTTAATGAACTCCCACTTAGATAGACATCCCTCTAGTCATCTAAGTGATACATGATCCGAATCGACTAGGCCGTGTCCGATCATCACGTGAGACGGACTAGTCATCATCGGTGAACATCTCCATGTTGATCGTATCTACTATACGACTCATGTTCGACCTTTCGGTCTCTTGTGTTCCGAGGCCATGTCTGTACATGCTAGGCTCGTCAAGTCAACCTAAGTGTTTTGCTTGTGTTCCGAGGCCATGTCTGTACATGCTAGGCTCGTCAACACCCGTTGTATGCGAACGTTAGAATCTATCACACCCGATCATCACGTGGTGCTTCGAAATAACGAACCTTCGCAACGGTGCACAGTTAGGGGGAACACATCTCTTGAAATTTTAGTGAGTGATCATCTTATTTATGCTACCGTCGTTCTAAGCAAATAAGATGTAAACATGACAAACATCACATGCAAATCATAAAGTGACATGATATGGCCAATATCATCTTACGCCTTTTGATCTCCATCTTCGAGGCGCGGCATGATCACCTTCGTCACCGGCATGACACCATGATCTCCATCATCGTGTCTTCATGAAGTTGCCTCGCCAACTATTACTTCTACTACTATGGCTAACGGTTAGCAATAAAGTAAAGTAATTACATGGCGTTTTTCACTGACACGCAGGTCATACAATAAATTAAGACAACTCCTATGGCTCCTGCCGGTTGTCATACTCATCGACATGCAAGTCGTGATTCCTATTACAAGAACATGATCAATCTCATACATCACATATATCATTCATCACATCCTTTTGGCCATATCACATCACATAGCATACCCTGCAAAAACAAGTTAGACGTCCTCTAATTGTTGTTGCATGTTTTACGTGGCTGCTATGGGTTTCTAGCAAGAACGTTTCTTACCTACGCAAAAGCCACAACGGTGATATGCCAATTGCTATTTACCCTTCATAAGGACCCTTTTCATCGAATCCGATCCGACTAAAGTGGGAGAGACAGACACCCGCTAGCCACCTTATGCATCAAGTGCATGTCAGTTGGTGGAACCTGTCTCACGTAAGAGTACGTGTAAGGTCGGTCCGGGCCGCTTCATCCCACAATGCCGCCGAATCAAGATAAGACTAGTAACGGTAAGCAAATTGAACAAATCGTCGCCCACAACTACTTTGTGTTCTACTCGTGCATAGAATCTACGCATAAACCTGGTTCTGATACCACTGTTGGGGAACGTAGCAGAAATTTAAAATTTTCTACATATCACCAAGATCAATCTATGGAGTCATCTAGCAACGAGAGAGAGGGGAGTGCATCTACATACCCTTGTAGATCGCGCGCGGAAGCGTTCAAGAGAACGGGGTTGATGGAGTCGTACTCGTCGTGATCCAAATCACCGATGATCCTAGCGCCGAACGGACGGCACCTCCGCGTTCAACACACGTACGGAGCGGGGACGTCTCCTCCTTCTTGATCCAGCAAGGGGGGAGGAGAAGTTGATGGAGATCCAGCAGCACGACGGCGTGGTGGTGGAAGTAGCGGGATCCCGGCAGGGCTTCGCCAAGCGCAAGCGGGGAGGAAGAGGTGTCACGGGAGGGAGGGAGGCGCCAGGGCTTGGGGTGCTGCTCCCATGCGCCTCCCCACTATATATAGGGGTGGAGGGGGCTGGTTTCTTGCCCTCCAAGTCCATTGGGGCGTTGGCAAAGGTGGGGGAAAGAAATCCCATCATTTCCCTTCCCCACCGATTGTTATCCCCTTTTTTAGGGATCTTGATCTTATCCCTTCGGGATATGATCTTATTCCTTCTAAGGTGGGATCTTGGTGCGCCTTGACCAGGGGTGTGGGGCCTTGCCCCCACTACCCACGTTCATGTGGGCCCCCCATGCAGGTGGGCCCCACTTCGGAACCTTCTAGAACCTTCCCGGTACAATACCGAAAAATCCCGAACATTTTCCGGTGGCCAAAATAGGACTTCCCATATATAAATCTTTACCTCCGGACCATTCCGGAACTCCTCGTGACGTCCGGGATCTCATCCGGGACTCCGAACAACTTTCGGTTAACCGCATACTAATATCTCTACAACTCTAGCGTCACCGAACCTTAAGTGTGTAGACCCTACGGGTTCGGGAGACATGTAGACATGACCGAGACATTTCTCCGGTCAATAACCAACAGCGGGATCTGGATACCCATGTTGGCTCCCACATGCTCCACGATGATCTCATCGGATGAACCACGATGTCGAGGATTCAATCAATCCCGTATACAATTCCCTTTGTCTATCGGTATGTTACTTGCCCGAGATTCGATCGTCGGTATCCCAATACCTCGTTCAATCTCGTTACCGGCAAGTCTCTTTACTCGTTTCGTAACGCATGATCCCGTGGCTAACTCCTTAGTCACATTGAGCTCATTATGATGATGCATTACCGAGTGGGCCCGGAGATACCTCTCCGTCATACGGAGTGACAAATCCCAGTCTCGATTCGTGCCAACCCAACAGACACTTTCGGAGATACCTGTAGTGCACCTTTATAGCCACCCAGTTACGTTGTGACGTTTGGTACACCCAAAGCATTCCTACGGTATCCGGGAGTTGCACAATCTCATGGTCTAAGGAAATGATACTTGACATTAGAAAAGCTCTTAGCAAACGAACTACACGATCTTGTGCTATGCTTAGGATTGGGTCTTGTCCATCACATCATTCTCCTAATGATGTGATCCCGTTATCAATGACATCCAATGTCCATGGTCAGGAAACCATAACCATCTATTGATCAACGAGCTAGTCAACTAGAGGCTTACTAGGGACATGTTGTGGTCTATGTATTCACACATGTATTACGGTTTCCAGTTAATACAATTATAGCATGAACAATACAGAATTATCATGAACAAGGAAATACAATAATAACCATTTTATTATTGCCTCTAGGGCATATTTCCAACATGGTCGGTGGCTGATTACTGTAGCCGTAATGCTAATGACGCGTACTTGGTCAGGGGAGCGTGCCTACAGTCCCGCCGCCTGGTGGGAGATCATTGTAGCCACACCGTGTCTCATCTGGTTAATGGCGCACGGACTCCGAGGGAGGGGAGGGCCGCCTGCTAGAGGCCGGCCTCCCTCAGGTCTGACTGGTCAGGTTTCCGCCGTCTTTCGGGCTCTCGCCGCCTGATAGGGGCCGCCGCCTGCAGGCCGTACCGACAGGTCATCGTGGGAACAGGGCTCCGCCCGTTAGGAGTGACGTCAAGGGTGGAGTGGCAACAGCGCCGCGCCGTGCGGAGATCTCCGCCTGTACGGGGCACTGTGGCCGCGCCTCGCCATGGATATGGGAGTGATGGGCTACACTGTAGCCACATCCTGTCTTGTCTTCTTAATGGGGGCGCAGACTTTGATGGCGCCGTGGGCCGCCGGCTAGGAGCCGGCCTCTCTGGAGGCCGCCTGCTAGGAGTCGGCCTATCTTGGTGCCGTTTTCTGGAGCTTGGCCGTCTTCTGGCAGCCGGCCACTCGAGCCAGCCGGCCACCAGGAGGCGGCGCTTCATTCTGGATGTTTGTGGGGCGCAGTCGGCCCAATGTCTTGAAAGGCTCAGGGACTCGGGTTAGGCTACCCGTGGCCCATTATTCCGACAACCTATTTGCGGCTCACAAAGCCTTTGTGGCGATGGTGCTCCTGCCCTTGCTTCTTCGCCAGCAACTCTCCTTTGCTCCGGCGACGGCAGAGATTACGGCGGTTCGTTGAAGGTTGAGGATGAACAGGGACCCAAGGACTTTTATGCGATTTTGGTGTTCGTTTGGGTGCTTTCTGTGATATGGTGGGACAACTGTACTGGATGTACCTGTGATGTATGTTTGCGTCTTTGTACTCGTATTTGTATGGATCTTGCATGTAGTTGAATGAAATACGAGCGCTTTTTTCAAAAAAAAAAAACCATCCATCTGGGTGAGGCCTGAGTTGTGATTAGTTATAGGTTAGATAAATTTTGTACCGTAATGACGCCGTTGAGGTGAGTAAATAAAGCGAAAAAAAGTAGTGTGTTACAAACGGATCAATCCTGCATTGCCCAACACGAGGGCTGATCCTATGTAGCCCAAGCCAAGTCGGTCAAAAGTTGCCGTAATGGAGTACACAACAACTACCCTTGTCGCCCCGTGGCATAAACTTTGCTAAGTACGGCCTGTCAATGCTAGGAACTCCGCGTAGTCCGTATAAGCCGAGTTTAATTTGATTGTCGAGTTCCCTTTACCTGGCTCTCGACAACGGCATGCATCTGCCGAGTCGGGCACGTTGCCAAGAAACGTGCTCGCTTATGTGTTTTTTGTCGAGCTTCTGTGATTTGACTCTCGGCAATGACCAACTTTCCAGTAGTGTCATGTTCGAAGATGCAAAATGTTACAGCAAAAGTGTAACTTTATTTTCCCAAATGGAAGAACATTGGCTTGCAGCGCAGTTACACATGTAGACGAACAATTCCGTTGGCGAGAATTGAACTAAGCAATAACAAAAGAAAAGACAACAATGATGGATGCTAAAAGAACGCCAAACTATACAGCGGTAACTCGCTTCCAGGATGAAAGCAGACAATGGAGATGGAGTGATCCTTCACCACGCATGCACGTCCTAGACGCGCATGCACTGCACTTAGTAGTAGTTGATTGCGCGGCAGTTCTTCCTGATCTGTCCCTGGTCGCCGGTCTTGACCTCGATGCCGGCCATCTTCACCATGGCCTTCTCGAACCTGTCCTCCCACCACCCGGGGATGTTGGCGTTGTCCACCACCATCCTCGCCGTCTCCTCCGACGTCAGGAGCGCCGCGTCAGAGGTGAAGAGCACCGTGTGCGACAACACGTTGTTGTAGTACTGCCTGTCCAGGTCGTTCGGGGTCACCACGTCCTGCATCACCGTCGGGTCGTTGTCGCCTGGGGCGGCGTCCGCGGGGCACTGGCCACGCAGGAACGCAGCGAGGCCGCCGTCGATGTCGGAGGAGACGTTGAGGCGGTCGGGCACGAAGGCGGAGCAGTGGGAGCGCCCGATGGTGTGCGCGCCGGAGAGGATGACCAGGTCCTCCACGTCGAGGCCCTTGACGACAAAGCTTTCCACGAGGTCACTAAGGTTGGACGTGGGCGGGACGAGGAACTTGACCGGCTCGGAGGCGTTGGAGAAGGTGCCGTCGCGGCGGCCGGACGGCACCTCGAAGTCCACCTTGCCCCCGCTGAGGATGCAGGACGCGTCGCGGGCCGAGAAAGCGATGATGTCGGCGCAGGAGACGACGCCCGGGCAGGCCGCCTCGAGGGCGTCCTTGATGGCGTCGATCAGCTCAAAGCCGCGTAGGGAGGGATTGTTGGGCGCGCTGAGCTTCTCCGGCGTCGGGCTGAACGGGGTCGGGTCCAGGAGGACCGAAGCATCACAACCCTAGGTGACCACCGACAATTCGGCAAAATCAATCAACTATAAAAGTATACATGCATGTTTGCATTGTATTGTTGAGGAAATCATTAACTGGTAGCTACTTGGTTGCCTGGTGAGTTGGGGATTAGTAGGCTAATTGGCAAGTTAATCGGCCATTTAATCAATTAATTAACCGATTTACCAGTTTATCGGCTACTCGATGATCCTACGAGTAGCGATTAATCGGCAAGTTAACTAGTTAATCGGACGAATTCTTGAATTTCTTGCAGTGAGTAGTATGTACCTCGACAAAGCAGTCGTGGAAGAGCATGCGGATCATGGCGGCAGCATTGCCAGGGTTTTGGGAGATGGCCTCCATCATGACGCCCTTGACGATTGCCTCCGCTTGGGGGCACCTGTCATGGTAGAACCCGATCTGCAGAGGGCTGGCCTGGCACCCCACGGCGAGGAGCAGCAAAGCGCACGCCACCAGAAGGTACAGCTTCTCAGCACCAGCAGCCGCCATTGTTTCAAGCTAGCTTGAGTTCTTGACTAAGACAAAAGAGAGAGAAGAGGGAGGTGATCGATCAGTGCCCGGAGAATGCCTGCGGCTATAGTTCCAGCAGGAAGCTGCTTATATAGGCGATTAGGCGAGCATTCGAAGACCTAGCCAGCCTTATTGGCAATGATTTTTCCCGATCTTTCTTGCTTCGTTGGAACGTTACTACACCGGCCGGTAGTTGCCACCGCTCGTCGTTCAATTGGCTCACTCAGCTCCTGACAACCCAGTGGCACCCAAAACAATCTCACAGGGCGTCGGTGATGATATGATACACAAATAAGGAGTAACAAACAGTAGTTCACTGACCCTGATTTCTTCAGAAAATGAGCTCACTAACCCTGATGGTTACATTCGGCCTGTTGACTTGGCTGATGTACATATGTATGAACCGGTCATGTGTAAGCTAGACCTGGACTGGAGCTAGCCAGTATTTTGTAGTTATAGTACCTAGATCAGGCAGCTGATTGACGGGGACGCATGTTTTTCCGGCCGTTGAGAAGTCAATCAAGTTAATTTAGAACGTTTCGTTTGTCCGTGTGTGTGCTTCGTGTTTCAAATCCGTAGTGCCAGAAATTTCCTGCGAGCATTAACTACTAATTCCTTGGTAGCAACAGCCTAACAGGTAGATGATCGATGTAACGGGTGTGATCTGTTGGAAATCATTTTATGTTATGATTTGTGGAAGATTGAAAACATGAAAATCAAGCTCAGCGATCAACGCCAATTTATGCAGTACGTAGTTTGTAGTTTGTTTTCTTCTCGCTTTTTTTGTGACCGGTTTTGTGTGTGTTTGTTTCTGTGCCTTTTTTGGGCTGGGTTTTGTGTGGTTTTGGTCTTCTCATTTTCTTAATTTTAATTTTCATCAACTTTTTCTCTTTTCAAATTCGTGAACCTTTTCAAATTCTTGAACTTCTAGCTTGTGAACTTTTTTCAAAACTTTCTTTTTTTTTGAATTCCACGAATTTGTTTTTTGAATTTCACAAACCTTTTTTATAATTCTTAAACATTTTTTAAGCTTCATGAACTTTTTGAAATTTTTGTGAACTTTTGTATGGACTTTTCTCAAGTTCGCTATTTTTTTAAAAAAAAATTGTGAACTCGTTTTGTTTTCTTTCTTATTTTATTAAGTTTTTAGAAAGTCAATGGACAACTGGTCAACCAGTCAGCCGGTCAACCAACGAGATGCATGCGAGCGAGCGATGCGTTAGGAGATGCGAGAGAGCACAGCCTCACGTTTGCTGGGTGAGGTGAGTAAATAAAGCGAAAAAAAAAACTGTGTTACAAATGGATCAGTCCTGCATTGCCCAGCACGATGGCTGATCTTCTGTAGCCCATTTACGAGCCAAGTCGGTCAAAAGTAGACAGCGAATGTCTGGAAAAAGACCTTTTTGCCATTTTCATTACCATATTCGTACAGAAAAGTTGTCCAAGAGTTTGGGGCTTTTGTACGTCGATAATTTATTTTAGTGTAAAGTAGCATGGTAACTCACGTACCACAAACGTGATAACTTACGCAGCTCAGGCGTGATAATTTTGGACCCAATTTTTTTTTCTTAGAACATACCAAACACGAAACTAGTTTTAAAGGTCTTGTCACGGCGGATTTGAAGGTGCAAATGAATCTTAAATCTGACCGGCGGTTTGAGCTACAAAACATTTTAAATTTTCAAATGGGGAGAATCTTGTATGGAAGAGCTCTTCCGGGACGCGCGCGGGGTTTCAGCCGGAGTGCGCCACCGGGAGGGGAGGAGCTAACGTCGACGGAGAGGAGCGGAGCGGCTAGGGGAGACGGCCGGAGGAGAAGCGACAGGGGTACATGCAGCGGCACGATAGCGGTGGCCAATAGGGAGGAGGAGTCGGCGGCGGATCGGTATGTATAAGAAATATTTTAGGTCAGATAAGCCACGATTGTACCTACATATATAGGAACTCTTCGGCGACTGCCTTGGATCGGGAACTCAGCAAAACCGTCTACATGGTGGAAAGAAAAAGGATGAATCATGAATGTATGATTAAAACTATGCCGACTTCCGTAATTTGGGGCTCGACAAACTCAGTCTGTCATAACGGAGTACACAACAACTACCCTTGTCGCGAACCCATGTCCGCCCCTCCTCCTCCCAACCCTAGCCGCTCCTCCTCCTCTTTCCTTCCTCGCCGCCACCTGAGGCAGCCGCTGGGCAAGCCTGGGGCGCCAAGGATGATGGCGGCGGGGCCTCGGTTGCCCTACTTCTGCGTGGGAACCGCGGATCTGGAGCGGCGGCTCCATTGGCAAAGCACGACCGGCTAGCTGCCATGCGGGCGGTGGATCTGGTGTCCCGGCCGCGCGGGCGGCGGGATCCGATGGTCGTTGGCGACCGGCGGCAGCTTCTGCAGCGGACGGTGCGCGTGATCTGGCGCCTTCCCTCCTCCCCTGTGACGCCCCCCGATTCAATCATACACTAATCATGCACGCAAACGTGTACGATCAAGATCAGGGACTCACGGGAAGATATTACAACACAACTCTAAAAACATAAATAAGTCATACAAGCATCATAATACAAGCCAGGGGCCTCGAGGGCTCGAATACAAGTGCTCGATTATAGACGACTCAGCGGAAGCAACAATATCTGAGTACAGACATAAGTTAAACAAGTTTGCCTTAAGAAGGCTAGCACAAATTGGGATACAGATCGAAAGAGACGCATGCCTGCCTGGGATCCTCCTAAACTACTCCTGGTCGTCGTCAGCAGTCTGCACGTAGTAGTAGGCACCTCCAAAGCAGTAGGAGTCGTCGTCGATGGTGGCGTCTGGCTCCTGGACTCCAGCATCTGGTAGCGACAACCAGAAATAAAGGAAAGGGGGAAAAGAGGGAGAAAGCAACCGTGAGTACTCATCCAAAGTACTCGCAAGCAAGGATCTACACTACATATGCACGGGAATATGTGTAAAGGGCCATATCAGTGGACTGAACTGCAGAAAGCCAAAATAAGAGGGGGATAGCTAATCCTGTCGAAGACTACGCTTCTGGCAGCCTCCATCTTGCAGCATGTAGAAAAGAGTAGATGGTAAGTTCACCAAGTAGCACCGCATAGCATAATCCTACCCGGCGATCCTCCCCTCATCGCCCTGTGTGAGAGCGATCACCGGGTTATATCTGTCACTTGGAAGGGTGTGTTTTATTAAGTATCCAGTTCTAGTTGTCATAAGGTCAAGGTACAACTCCGGGTCGTCCTGTTACCGAAGATCACGGCTATTCGAATAGATAAACTTCCCTGTAGGGGTGCACCACATAACCCAACACGCTCGATCCCATTTGGCCGGATACACTTTCCTGGGTCATGCCCAGCCTCGGAAGATCAACACGTCGCAGCCCTACCTATGCACAACAAAGAGGTCAGCACACCGGTCTAAATCCTATGGCGCAGGGGCCTGGGCCCATCGCCCTTTGCACACCTGCACGTTGCGAACGCGGCCGGAAGCAGACCTAGCCTAGCAGGCGTTCCAGTCCAATCCGGCGCGCGCCGCTCAGTCGCTGACGTCAAGAAGGCTTCGGCTGATACCACGACGTCGAGTGCCCATAACTGTTCCCGCGTAGTTGGTTAGTGCGTATAGACCAAATGGCCAGACTCAGATCAAATACCAAGAACTCATTAAGCGTGTTATTTTGAAGTAACCGCGGACGCCGACCAGGGCCAGGCCCACCTCTTTCCTAGGTGGTCTCAACCTGCCCTGTCGCTCCGCCATAATGTAACAGTCGGAGGCCGTCGGGAACCCAGACCCACCTCTACCGGGATGGAGCCACCTGCCCCTTCAGCCCCCATCTCCGAACAGTATCATAAGTAATGTAACAATATAAAGTATATAGCATATGCCCGTGATCACCTCCCGAAATGATCACGGCCCAGTAGTATAGCATGGCAGACGGACAAGAGTGTATGGCCACTGATGGAATACTAGCATCCTATACTAAGCATGTAGGATTGCAGGTAAAGGTAACAACAGTAGTAGCAAGGACAGGCTATGCATCAGAATAGGATTAACGGAAAGCAGTAACATGCTACACTACTCTAATGCAAGCAGTATAGAGAAGAATAGGCGATATCTGGTGATCAAAGCGGGGGCTTGCCTGGTTTCTCTGGCAAGAAGGAGGGTTTGTCGTCGATGTAGTCGATCACAGGGGTACCGACAGCGGTCTCGGGGTCTACCGGAAAAAAGTAACGGGGGAACACAATAAATAACAGAGCAAACAAAGCATCACAAAACATAACAAGGCAATACGCAGAGCCAGGAGTGATCTAACGCAGGGATAGGTGCTACCGGCGAAGGGGGAAAACATCCGGAAAAGTATTCCCGGTGTTTCACGTTTTCGGACAGACGGACCCAGAGGGGGAAAGTTGCTGGTTCGCTATGCTAGGGACGTGTGGCGGACGAACAGACTGCGTATTTGGATTCGTCTCGTCGTTCTGAGAAACTTTCATGTGTAAAGTTTTTTCATCCGAGTCACGGATAATTTTCTATGATTTTCTTTAAGTTTTATCAATATTTTAGATTTTCTAAATTACTTTTAATTCGAATTGACCAAGTCAATTTGACTAGTCAAAAGGAGAGGTGTGGCCCATATGTAAGTGTCACAGGGTCAATTTAATTAGTCTAAAGTAATTTAAACTAGTAGGGCCACATGTCATCTGCACATTAGGCTTTTTATTCCACTAATCTAATCCTAAACTAATCTATCACTAATTAATTAAGCCGCCCGGAGGCACAGTCGGGTGTGCACCTTGTGCACACACGCACAGCCATGCCCAAGCATCAGCAGCAGCCTGCTGCAGCAACTAGCGGCAGTGGTAAGCAGAGCAGCAAAAGGCGAAGCATCAAGCAGTGGCCAAGCAGCACAGCAGTGCAAGAGCAGCAGGCAGAGGGCGAGCAGCAGCGGCGGCAAAGCAGCAGCGACAGGTAGCCGCAACGCAACAGCAACAGACAGCGGCAGCGCCGGCAGTACGCAGAGCAAGCAGCAGCAGCAAGTGCAGGCGCGCACGCGCGGGCAGGCAGGAGCGAGGCAAGGGCGCGACGCAGGGCTTGCGGGCGCGCGTGTGGGCGGCTCAGATTGTGGCCGGGATAGGCAGGGGGCGGGCGAGCGCAAGCTCCGTCCATGCCGGCCGAAGTGCGGGGCGGCTAAACGGCGACAGATCGAGGGGGCGAGCAGAGGAGCTCACAGTGAACTCGGGGACGTGGTAGGAGTGGCCGGAGGTGGACCGGAGCGGCGGCAATCGACGCCGGACGCCGGCGATGTACGCATTGAAGATGAGGTCGACGGCGAGTGTATGGGTCGTCCTTGCTCGATTCAGTGCTCGGGGTAGACGAAGTAGACCGCGACGGTTCTCCTGGACATCTTGGCGCGCCGAGGGGAGGTCGGTGGCCGCGGGATCGACGCGGCGATGATGGCCATGTGCTTCGGGCGATGAACAAATCAACGGGATGAACGAGACAGAGAGAATGAGAAGGCTAGGGTTTGTCCACTCGGTTGGGGAGGTCTTTATACACCTCTGGGGTTCGTTGGATGGTCAACACGGTGACATCGGCAGTCACGACGGCTGGATGTGCGCCATGGCCTCCTCTCTGTAGCAGGAGATAGTGGAAGGCCTGCTGTGGGCTGGGCCTTGTCACTACAGCAGCAGGCCTAGTGCATAGTTGCATTTCTTTTTGTTGTTTTATTTTATTTACTGTTTTGTAGTTCCTTCAATGTTTCGTATTTTAATTTAATACCATTCAATTTTTTGGACTTGAAACTTGTTACTTAAATACCAGGCTGCAAGTTGAATTTTGGCACACAAAGTTTCATGTGGTTTGGAAACGTACAATTATTTGTTTTAAAAGGAAAAAGTTCAAATAAAAGTGGTTGGTCCTGTTTTGAACATTTTAAGGCCACTTTATTTTTTTTAAATGGTTAACACATGACAATTACCTAGTGCACTATATTCTGAACACTTTTGTTTTTTTGTGTTTGAAGGAATAAAATTTTGACTTGCATTTGAAATTAAATTTGACTAGGGTTTCAATCAAGGGGCAATATAAGCATAGCAAAACATGATGACATGGCACATTAGGGGGAAATCACTGTAGCTTGACTACTGGGGTGTTACATCCCCTGTTCGGCGTGCGGGCCAACCTGGTCGGGCCGCACTTCCTTTTCGTCGCCAGTACTGTACAGGAGGCGCTGCTGGTGGCGGGGATCTAGTTCGGGCGAAATCCCTGGCCGGCCATGACCGGCCGCGCCGACGGCGACGCCTGAGGACGCCGTTCCCCTCCTTGGAGGCGTCGGTATGGACTGACCTCCTCACTTCACCTTCCCCTAGGTCTCCCGGGCGAAAGCCCTAACTTTGTTGGGCGGCGGCGGCGCTCATGGCGCCGTTCCCTTCTTGAAGGCGCCGCTTTGGAAACCTTGGGGTTGGGTGGCGATTGTGGGTGGTGGGCGACGGCGGTGGTGCGGCCCTATCCTAGCATGGATTTAAGTCCGTTGCTTGGAGATGGACTCGCGTAGGTGGAGGTCGTCGTCTAGCGTCGTGGTGACGTCAATGGCGGAGGACCTGCCAAGGCTCGCATAGGTGGAGGTCGTCATTTGGCGTCGTGGTGGCGTCGATGGCAGAGGACCTGCCAAGGTTGTCACCTCAATCTGCTCTGAAGTTGGACCAGTGAAAGACGGCGGCGACGACACATGTGAGTGCGTCGGATCGGTTTGAACCCCGGACCCGACAGATGGCTTGGGTGAGGCCTCCGACTTTAGATGTTAGGTTTAGGTGAGAGGTCTAGGTATGTGGCCAGCTTGCACCCCTTCATCATTTGGATAGGAGTAGCGGCAGATGTTGCCAAGATGGCGGATTCAGGCATATTGTTGTTCTATTTTATAAGGTCCTCAGAATAATCAATAAAATGACCGCATGCATCTTCTAGATGCAGAGGCCGGGGGTCATCCTTCTTTAAAAAAAAACAACTACCCTTGTCGCGACGTGGCATAAACATTGCTGAGGATGGCCTACCAATGCCAGGAACTCGACGTAGTCCGTATAAGCCGAGTTCAATTTATTTGCCGAGTTCCCTTTACCGGGCTCTCAACGACAGCATGCATCTGTCGAGTCGGGCACGTTGCCGTGAAAACGTACTCACTTGCGTGTTTTTTGTCGAGCTTCCATGATTTGACTCTCGGCAACGACCAATTTGTTCAAAACATGTTACAGCAAAAGTGTAACTTTATTTTCCCAAATGAAAGAACATTGGCTCGCAGCGCATTTACACATGTGGACAAAGAATTCAGTTGACGAGAATTGAACCAAGAAATAACGAAAGAAATGACAACAATGATGGATGCTAAAACAACCAAACTTTAAACTTAAAAAAAAAACTTTACAGCGGTAACTCGCTTGCAGGGTGAAAGCAAACAATGGAGATGGAGTCTTCCTTCACCATGCATGCACGTAGACGTAGACGCGCATGCATGCACTTAGTAGTAGTTGATTGCGCGGCAGTTCTTCCTGATCTGTCCCTGATCGCCGGTCTTGACCTCGATGCCGGCCATCTTCACCATGGCCTTCTCGAACCTGTCCTCCCACCATCCGGGGATGTTGGCATTGTCCAACACCATCCTCGCCGTCTCCTCCGATGTCAGGAGCGCCGCATCGGAGGTGAAGAGCACCGTGTGCGATAGCACGTTGTTGTAGTACTGCTTGTCCAGATCGTTCGGGGTCACCACGTCCTGCATCACCGTTGGGTCGTTGCTGCCCGGGGTGGCGTCGGCGGGGCACTGACCACGCAGGAATGCGGCGAGGCCGCCGTCGATGTCGGAGGAGACGTTGAGGCGGTCGGGGACGAAGGCGGAGCAGTGGGAGCGCCCGATGGTGTGTGCGCCAGAGAGGATGACCAGGTCCTCCTTGTCGAGGCCCTTGACGACGAAGCTGTCCACGAGGTCGCTGAGGTTGGACGTGGGTGGGACGAGGAACTTAACAGGCTCGGAGGCGTTGGAGAAGGTGCCGTCGCGGCGGCCGGACGGCACCTCGAAGTCCACCTTGCCCCCGCTCAGGATGCAGGACGCGTCGCGGGCCGAGAAAGCGATGATGTCGGCACAGGAGACGACGCCCGGGCAGGCCGCCTCGAGGGCGGCCTTGATGGCGTCGATCAGCTCGAAGCCACGCAGGGAGGGATTGTTGGGCGCGCTGAGCTTCTCCGGCGTCGGGCTGAACGGGGTCGGGTCCAGGAGGACCGAAGCGTCACAGCCCTAGGTGATCACACCGACGACTCGACAAAATCAATCAACTATAAAAGCACGCATACATGTTTTCATTGCAATTTATTTGTTGTACCTCAACGAAGCAGTCGTGGAAGAGCATGCGGATCATGGCGGCGCCATTGCCGGGGTTCTGGGAGATGGCGTCCATCATCACGCCCTTGACGACGGCCTCCGCCTGGGGGCACCTGTCGCGGTAGAACCCGATCTGCAGAGGGCTGGCCTGGCACCCCACAGCAAGGAGCAGCAGCAAGGCACACGCCACCAGAACGTGCAGCTTCTCAGCACCAGCAGCGGCCATTGTTTCAAGCTAGCTCGAGTTCTTGACCAAGATTGAGAAAAGAGAGAGGTGGTTGGTAGCTGGTCGATCAGGGCGTGGAGAATGCTTGCTGCTGCTATGGTTCGAGCAGGAAGCTACTACTTATATAGATGGGCATTCGAAGACCTAGCCTTGGCATATGTTGTGTATACATATGTTGCCATGCATGTGCTAAAAATTATCAATGATTTTTTGTTGGATCTTTTTGCTTCGTTGGAACGTTACTACACCGACCGGTAGTTGCCACCACTCGTCATTCAATTGGCTCACCGAGAAACAATCTCAGACAGGGCGTCGTTGATGATATGATACACAAATAGTACGTATATATAGTAAAGGAGTAACAAACATTAGTTCACTGACCCTGATTTCTTTAGAAAATGAGCTCACTAACCCTGATGGTTACATGCGGCTGGTTGACTTGGCTGATGTAATCCCTCCGTTCCTCAATGTAAGTCTTTTTAAAGATTTCACTACCAACTATATACGGATGTATATAGATATATTTTAGAGTGTAAGTTCACTCATTTTACTTCGTACGTAGTTCATAGTGAAATGTCTAAAAAGACTTATATTTAAGAACGGAGGGAGTACATATGCATGAACCGGTCATGTGTAAGCTGGACTCGAGCTAGCTATTTTGTAGTAATAGTGGCTAGATCAAGCAGCGGATTGACGGGGACGCATGTCTTTCCGGCCGTTGAGAAGTCAAGTTAATTAAGAACTTTTCATTTCTGTCGGTGTGTGTGCTTCGAGTTCGTGTTTCAAATCCGTAGTGACAGAAATTTCCTGCGAGCATTAACTAATACATCAGCAAATAGCTTGCCCAGACTTATTTAAAAAGTAAACACTTGCGAACGTACCGAATTGCTAATATTAATTCACCAGCAAAGAAGGTTTCCTGTATGTATTGTTGGCTGAAACTGCTGACTCCAAAACCTGAGTTATGAACTCTGCATGCATCAGAGTATCTTTGTCAAAGGATTTCTGAGAATGTCATGATATGATTCCTCGTAGTATCTTGTATCCATCCAAAGATCTGCAATGTTTTTCTTCCATCTACGACACTCTTCTTCAACAACCTTCTCAAGAGAAAACTGTCCAGTTTTTACGCCGCTTCTTTGTGAGATTGCCCAGTACTCCATAATTCCTTGAACAACAACATGTCTGGGGCAGCCATGTCCTTTGAAAACCAGCTGCTTAAATCTGCCTATAAGCGATACAAAACATGGCTTGTCCCAGTCGATAGAATCGTTATCGACGTCGAAAAAGCCTTCCTCCTCTAGCTTGTTCCTCAGTTTTTGGATGCTCACATTCAACTCCTTGTTCGCGAGGATGTCTCTCAAGTTTTCACAATAAGTATAAATTTGACGTTGCGCGTGCACAATGTGAGCTCGATCATCCAAAGATAATTTCATGAGCTTATGGTCAAGCTTCCCAAACCGACTTTTCACAACGTGTTTCTCAGCAAATTGCAGAACAGACTTATCATGTGAAGAATTAAACTTATAGACATTATCGTCCAGTTCCCCTGAGGCCAAATATTGGTCAAACTCCTGATGCAGACGGACATGTTCTCTTGCCTCAAAATAATTGCAATATATATTCATTCTATAGATGTATTCACATGCGTAAGGCTGCAAATGGCCAGGAGAATCTATGAATTCCGGCTCGAGGGGCTTGCACGAATTGGCCTCTTGTGCAAAATTAAACTGATGAGCTATCTTTATAAGGAAGTCCTTTTGACCCTCCCGTATTAGAGGATGAAACTTAGGTTCCAAGTAGTACAATATGACATTGTAAAAAGTAGCAATCGCATCTTTCACGTCCAATGGAGAAAGCTTTGCATCAATCGGCAAGTCTTCCATAAGCCGAGCCATGGCACTATGGCGTTTATTAGAGTGTGTAAGGTAAGGTTTCAAGGAAATTAGTTTACAAAGCCATTCGTCCATTTGATGGGAATGCATCTCAGACCATGCTGCGGGTAATTTTCGATACACCATATCACGTATAATCCTAACATGATCATCCAGACTGTTGCTAATGCCATGTTTTAATCTAAATTCAGGCCTCAGTTTCTCAAAAAGCGTAGACTGGCATGGATATTCATACTCTGAACAATCCATTGCATCAGCTTCATACAATATGTCAACATAGGTAGGGAGGTACCTTTGAAATTCGTCTTCAAGCTCCCAATTCCACATATTGACAGGAAAATCCGCTGGAATAGGACAAGATGCTTTCACAAGAAGTTCTTGCTTTTGCCTTGAAAACCAATCTTTAAACCGGTCAACTGTGTTCTCACGGTCTGGATCTTCAATAGTGAAATCCGGGTTTTGTATAAAAACTTTATAAATCGCTTCACATAGGACCCAAAGATCTTCGGTAGCCGTTTTGCTCTTGCTTGGGTTCAGCTGGCAACTTAACTTTCTGATTGTCTGCTGAACCGCACATGGAAGATCGTCACAGAGACGCTTAATTGTAGCTGGAAGCATAGCATCTACGATTAACCGTCTGAGTTTCACATGTTTTGTAGCGACAGCAACTTGGACCAAAGCATGACAGAAGGGAAGAGCGTCCATCGTTGCTTCACCGTCAACCCATGACCCAAAAAGGTTCATGTTTAACATTCTGATAAACCAATCATCAAGTATAGTATATCCAACCACAGAGTAAGTTGCTGCACACTTCGAATCACACAATGAAGCGGTCTTCACCGTAATGCCAGGAAGCAGGTCCAAACGCATAAGCGCATCATTTGGTTCCACGGATGCTAGAACCCCAAGCAACTTGGAGACTTTGCGAGTCATGTCAAGCAGTAGACAACCTTCTAACTTCTTTACTCTTTCCTCCGACCCACCAAGATAGCCGAAGGAGTGAGCTAAATAAGGGAGGTCATGACCCTGGCCTTCATTTAGAAGACTGAACCACGCGTCAGAAAGTGCGTACCCACATTCACTGAGCAAGGGTAGTAAGAGCTTCAAAATCCATTCTCCCAACAGCTCACGAGGGCAGCACTTGACCAACGGAAGAATGAAGAGGTCGATGAGCTTGCTAACATGCCGGAACTCCATACAATACAATTTCTCCTGGATAGCATCGCTAACTGATGAAATGTCCAACAGCTTGCAGGACGGTCCCTCGATGACCGCACATAAACCCAAGAAGTTGTATCCGCTCTCACGGATTCGCTGTAACCACTGCCCTATGCCATTCTCTTCAAACTCCGCCCACGTCGTCGGTGTCCTACAGTTCCCCGATTTCTATGAGGAGACGAGAGATCTGAGCAGGGTTCTGCATGATTCTGGCAGTTTCTACGAGTTCTTCTGGCAAATTTGCCATTGCATCCTCCGCGTACGATATCCATAGGGCATGTACAGCTCGAAGCAGCTTCAAGACCAAAGGAACGATCAGCGGCAGGAGGTTGGTTAAGGCTGAATAGCTTATTGCTTGACCTGTTTGGAGCTCATCCCTGCACTTTCCGAGCTCCTTCTCGAAGAACTCAACAATTTCCAGCACATCATGCCTGAACTCGGAGTAGGAGAATAAACACTGGAGATCTTGCACGCGAGCTGCCCACTCCGGATGGTACCAGATCGATCCGAGCTTGCGCACGAGGTGTTCGGACTGCTGCTGATGATGCATTGCAGTTGCAGAGGATGATGCTTCGTGGAGAAATGCTCGACAGAGTGCGCCGTGTTCTTTGACAAGCTGGTGTAGCTTCCGCATCGGATCGCCATGTGATTCTCCCGAACAATCAGTGCCATTGTTGTCATTCTGACGGCTCCGGTGACAACTGCCGTTAACAAATTGATCAGATGTACTGTTTTCCATCAGACTCCTGTGAGGAAATACCCAACTTTAGGAGGGAAACAGATCGCTTCAGGAGGAAAAAAAAAAGAGATGACCGGTGATGGCTGGTGAACGGCGGGCGGCGCAACCGGGGAAGATGGCGGCGGACCTCCCATGGGAACGATAGCCGGGATCGGCGAGTTCGGGCGCGGAGCGGCAGGTCCGCGGCGAACTCGGGCGGGGTACGTGGGGGCGGATCTCAGGGGAGGACGACGACCGGCCGAAGGCAGGCAGGCGCTCGTCGGAGATGAAGGCCTGGATGCCGGCGCCGCGACCAGGGGACGGAGAGGCGATGCGAGCAGGGCGACGGCGCGATCCAGTCGCGGGAGACAGCAGCTCACGCACGACGGCGCAACGGAGTGGTTTGAAGGCGCCACCAGGATTAGAAGACGTAAACTGTTGGCGCATTGGCCTGTGGTAGTTATCCTGTAAAGTCTTTTTTTTTTCTTGATTGAGTGGGGATTATCCTGTGAAGTTTCTTTAGGCGTTGTTTGGATACGATGGTTATACCAAACCAGTTTCCGCTAATCACGTTTAGGCATCTAACCATCCAAAACCATGTTTGGTTAGTCCACCTAATCCCTGGATAAGAAAAACTTGGTTTCCCGAAAACCAAGAAAACGAGTATTAGGAAAAGGAAGCGACTAACCACCAGTCGCTGGACGATAAACATCAGATCCGTACGATCGTACAACCGCGTCCCTCCCGCGCGTGACCCACTTCGGCAGAGCCATCCACGACCCAGCCTTCTTTCGCGAGGCCCACCACGCGCAACTCATGAGGCCTAA